>NW_027527386.1:0-54936 GCF_008692635.1 Crocuta crocuta
TGAAAGTCGGACGCTTAACCGACTAAGCCCCCCAGGCGCCCCATAGCCAACTAATCTTTGAAAAAGCAGGAAAGAGTATCCGATGGAAAAAAACCAGCGTCTTTAACAGATGGTGTTGGGAGAACTGGACAGCAACATGCAGAAGAATGAAACTAGATCAATTTCTCACACCATACACAAAAATAAACTCAAAATGGATAAAGAACCTGAAGGTGAGACAGGAAACCATCAAAACCCTAGAGGAGAAAGCAGGAAACAACCTCCTTGACCCCCACCGCAGCGATTTCTTACTTGACACATCCCCAAAAGCAAAAGAATCAAGAGCAAAAGTGAACTCTTGGGACCTCATCAAGATTAAAACCTTCTGCACGGCAAAGGAAACAATCCACAAAACTAATAGGCAACTGATGGAATGGGAAAAGATTGTTGCAAATGACATATTAGATAAAGGGTTAATATCCAAAATCTATAAGGAATCACCAAACTCCACACCCAAAAAACAAACAACCCAGTGAAGAAATGGGCAGAAGATATGAACAGACACTTCTCCAAAGACATCCAGATGGCCAACAGACACATGAAACGATGCTCAGCATCCTTCCTCATCAGAGAAATACAAATCAAAACCACACTGAGATACCACCTCATGCCAGTCAAAGTGGCTAAAATGAGCAAATCAGAAGACTCTAGATGCTGGCGAGGATGTGGAGAAACAGGCACCCTACTACACTGTTGGTGGGAATGTAAACAGATGTAACTGCTTTGGAAAACAATGTGGAGGTTCCTCAAAATGTTAACAATAGAACTCCCCTATGACCGAGCAATAGCACTGCTAGGAATTTAACCAACGGATACAGGAGTGCTGATGCATAGGAGCACAGGTACCCCAATGTTCACAGCAGCACTCTCGACAATAGCAAAAACATTGAAAGAGCCTAAGTGTCCATCAACCGATGAATGGATCAAGATGATGTGCTTTATCTATAAGATGGAATACTACATGGCAATGAGAAAGAATGAAATCTGTCCACGTGTAGTAACACGGATAGACCTTGAGGGTGTTATGCTGAGTGAAATACGTCAGGCAGAGAAGGACAGATACCATATGTTTGCACGTATAGGAGGATTAGGAGGAACTTAACGGACCAAGGGGGAGAATAAGGGGGGAAATAGTGGTGGAGGGGAAGAGAGGCAAACCATGAAAGGCTCTTGAATACTGAGAACAAACTGAGGTCTGATGGATGTGGGGGGGGAGGGGGGAGATGGGCATGGAGGAGGGCACTTGTGGGATTGAGCACTGGGTGTTATATGGAAACCAACTTGACAATAAACTATTTGTAAAAATAAAATAAAATAAAATAAAAATAAAAAGCAAAAGAGCAGAAACGCAAAGAAGTAACCAGAAAGTTTCCTCACGTTGAATTCCCTGGAAATATTCTGAGAATAAAAACAAAAGCTGGACACAAGCATATAGGAAGTAGAAAGCATATATACGCCTGCAGAAGAATCAATAAACTGTCCATATTGGTTCAAAAATAAATAAATAAAATAAATTGAAAAAGAAATTAACAACCCAGGAAACAATAGACATTGGCAAGGATGCCAAAGGTATACTTTAGCACCGTTACTGGAAATGCAAAGTAGCACGGACACTCTCGAAATACTATGCAACTGCCTCAAAGATTTAAAATTTGATTTACCCTAGGACCCAACAATTGCACTACTAGGTATTATCCAAAGAATACTGGAGCGCCTGGGTGGATCGGTCGGTTAAGTGTCCGACTTCTGATCAGGTCATGATCTCATGGTTCGTGGGTTCGAGCCCTGCGTCGGGCTTGTGCTGACAGCCAGCTCATAGCCTGGAGCCTATTTCGAATTCTGTGTCTCCCACTCTCGCTGACCCTCCCCTGCTCACACTGTCTCTCTCTCTCTCTCTCTCAGAAATAAATAAAACATTAAAAATTTTTAAGAAAACAAAGAATACAAAAATGCTGATTCGGGATGAGCACTGAGTTTTATGTGGAAACTAATTTGACAATAAACTATTTAAAAAAATGCTGATTCAAACAGGCACATGCACCCCAATGTTTATAGCAGTGCTATAGCCAAATTATGGAAAGAGCCCAACTGTTCATCAACTGATAAATGGATAAAGAAGATGTGGTATAGGGGCGCCTGGGTGGCTTAGTCGGTTAGGCATCCGACTTTCGCTTAGGGCATGATCTCGCGGTTCGTGGGTTCGAGCCCCGCGTCGGGCTCTGTGCTGACTGCCAGCTCAGAGCCTGGAGCCTGTTTCGGTCTGTGACTCCCTCTCTCTCTGACCCTCCCCTGCTCACGCTGTCTCTCTCCCTCTCTCTGCTAGAAATAAATAAAAATATATAAAAAAAAAAGAAGATGTGGTATATATTTACACAACAGAATACTACTCGGTGATCAAAAAGAATGTCTTGCCATTGGCAACAATGTGAATGGAACTGGAGGGTATTATGCTAAGTGAAATCAGTCAGTCAGAGGAAGACAAATGATTTCACTCATGTGGAATTTAAGAAAACAGATGATCATAGGGAAGGGAAGGGGAAAAAAGATAAAACAGAGAGGGATGCAAACCATAAGAGACTTTTCTACAGCAAACAAAGTGAGGGCTGCTGGAGGGGAGGTGGGTGGGAGATGGGCTATATGGGTGATGGGCATTAAGGAGGGCACTTGTGATGAGTACTAGGTGTTGTATGTAAGCAACAAATCACCAAATTCTACTCCTGAAGCCAAGCCTACATTGTATGTTAACCAACTTAAATTTTAATAAATTTTAAGAATAAAAAAATATTCTTTCTCTTTCCTTGTCCCTTCTCTGCTCATGTGGAAAGAAAGAAAGAAAGAAAGAAAGAAAGAAAGAAAGAAAGAAAGAAAGAAAGAAAAGAAAGTAAAGGGAAGGAAAGGAAAGAGGGTAGGGAGAAAAGAAGAGAAGGGGGGAGGCAGAGAGGAAGGAAGGAAGGAGGGAAGAAGGAAGGAAGGAAGGAGGAAAGGAAGAAGGAAGGAAGGAAGGAAGGAAGGAGGGAAGGAAGGAAGGAAGGAAGGAAGGAAGGAAGGAAGAGGATTCTTTCCCCCACCTAAGCCAGCTCAGCTGAAACTACATGGAACAAAGACAAACTATACTCACCAAACTCAAACAAATGGCAGATACATTCATGAAAAAAATAAAGGATTGCCAGTGTTATGGTGTACTAGGTATGCAGGTNCCTTGCAATCCATATAGAGCAATTTATTCATTGAGCAATTTATTCTTGAGGGCTTCCTGGATATTACAACAATAGAAATGAATAATCTTATTCAGAGCCCAGCAAACTACAGCTCATGGGTCAAATCCAGTCCACCACTTGTTCGTATAAATAAAGTTTTATTGCAACAAACCCACATCCATCCATTTGGGTATCCTCTATGGCTGCTTTTGCACTACGACTGGAGTATTAAGTAGTCATGGCAGAGATCACACAACTTGCAACCTGCAAAATGTTTACTATTTGGCCTTTTGCATAAAAAAGTTCAACGATCCCTGGTCTTATGTAGATCTTGACTGTGATGGAGAGATTTGGGATATAAATATAAGAAATATAGACAAAGAGCATCACTCAATCAGGGGATTGTGTCAGTTTATATAACTTGTGTGAATAGCAGCTCTGGAAGCATACAGGTGCCTAGCACACTACGTGCTTTATTGTACATAATATTCACAACTATCATTTGAAGTAGGAACTCTTATACAGTCATTCTGCAGATGGAAACATTGAGGCTTAGAGAGGGAGAAAATAATGTTTGGAAAAAAGAATAAATACCTATATCCACTACACAGCCAGATCGTACCTAATTATCCTGCAAAATGCTAGAGGGGCTTGAGGGAGTGTGGACTCAACTTTGCATATCTCTCCTGGGTTCCTGAACTGGGTCAGTCCATTGTCTGAACAGAAAACCTCGTTCGCAAGTGCAGTAGTAACTATCCAAAATTTTGGTATGTACAGGCCCATGAGGAAAACTGAAGGGCCCAGCTGAGCTCCCACCCAGAGACCAGCACCAACTACCAGCCATATAAGCGAGGCCATTTTGGAACTCCCACACATCCCATTGCTCCCCAATGAACCCATGCAGTCATCCACAGAATCATGAGCAAGCAGAAAGAGATCTTTGTAAGCCACTCTGTTCAGGGTATGTTGACTTCCATTAAAAGCCCTCAGCATGGCTGGGAGCGTTACCTGTACACCTGAAATCCTCTGGTTTGTCAGGGGTCCAGACAACAGGTGAAAAGAACCCAGGCAGGCAGGAGCAACGGTATCCTCCCAGGGTGTTGGTACAGATGGAGTTGAGGCCACAAAGAGTGGAGTTCCTGGCACATTCGTCCACATCTAAGCAGAAAACGAGGCTAAGTCAACAGGATGAAGGACACTGAGGCCGTGGTGGTGCACAGCCCCATCCTGACCGAAGCCAGCGGTTTCCCGGCTCTGCTCCCACCCCTTAAACACCGCTGATGGGAAGTGCAAAGAGCCATGACTGTGACCCACACAAATCTTGTGATGAGGCTCTCCACACCTCGGGATAAAATCCAAACTCCCCACTAGAACACAGGAGACTCAGTTTGTACCCACCTGAGCTCACCTAGGTAATCCTTCCTTCCTTCCTTCCTCCCTCCCTTCCTTCCTTCCTTCCTTCCTTCCTTCCTTCCTTCCTTCCTTCCTTCCTTGTATTTTCAAATTTTTAATGTTTTATTTATTTCTGAGAGAGAGACAGACAGTGTGAGCAGGGGAGAGTCAGAGAGAGAGGGAGACACAGAATCTGAAACAGTCTCCAGACTCTTAGCTGGCTGTCAGAACAGAGCCCAATGCAGGGCTCTAAGCCATTAACCATGAGACCATGACCTGATCCGGGTTGGATGCTCAACCGACTGAGCCACCCAGGCGCCTCTCATCTTTTCTTTCGAATCCCTTAGTACTTCCAGTAATCCAGATTCACTGATTGCCTGTAGGTCCATGAAGGCTCATTCTCTGCTCCCTCAGCCTTGAACTCACTTGCCCTCTCATTCCTTGATAAATCTCAAGGCCTCCCCCTAGGAAATGTGATGTTATCAATAATAATAACCGAGAGGCATCCAAGTGGAGGGGTGGAGAGCATGGACATCCTGGGCTCAAAGCTTGGCTCTGTCTTTACTGGCTGTGTGTCACTGGGTGCTGTGGGCTGAATTATGTCCTCCTAGATTCATACATTAAAGCCCTAACACTCAATGAGATGGTATCTGGACAAAGGGCATTTTCAAGATGATTAGGTTGATAAGGTTTTAAGATGAGATTAGTGCCCGGGGGCACCTGGGTAGCTCAGACAGTTGAGCTTCCGACTCTTGGTTTAAGCTCAGGTCATGATCTCACAGCTGGTGTGTTCAAGCCCTGCACTGGGCTCCGCACAGACCGTGTGGAGCCCGCTTGGGATTCTCTCTCCCCTTCTCTCTTCTTCTCTCAGTCGCTGTCTCTCTATTCCTTCTGCATGCTGGCTCTCTCTCTCTCTCTCTCTCTCTTTCTCTTTCTCTCCCTCACTCTCAAAAATAAATAAATAAACATTAATAAATAGGAAAGGTACCCTTAAAAGCAGGGGAAGAGACACCAGAGCTCACTGTCCATGAGGACCCAGAATGAAGGCAGTCATGTGGAAGCCAGAAGGACAGCCCTCTCCAGAACCCGGCTGTGCTCTCAGAGTCCAGCCTCCACAAGGAGAGAAAATAGATCTCAATGTAGAAACCACTCTGCCTGCAGTGTTTTGTTCTGGTGGCCCTGAACTGACAATGCACTGGGCAAGATAGGTCACCTCTGTGTGTCTCAGTGCACCCTCGTGTGTCAGATAGGATAATAATCGTACTCGCTCCATAGGGTTGTTTGGGGGCATTAAATAAGGTGTCATCTGTGAATCACTCAGAAAAGAGCCTGGAGAAAAACAATGATGAGGTAAGTATTTATTAATTAAAACAGAATTAACGGCTAACATGCTTTTTTACGTGACAGGCACTGAGGAGGTCCCTCAGGAATGCACACGGCAGCCCTGTGAGGTGCACACTAACATTCCTTCATTTTTCATTTAGGAAATAGGCTTCACAATTGTGCAGTCACACAGCCCGTGAAAAGCACATCAGGATTTAGGCTCCGTCTGGTTCTGGACAATTTGGAAAACAGCTTCCTAGGCTGTTTTGAGTCAGAGTCTCGGAATCTGGGCTTAGTCAATGTCAGCCCTATGCAAGCCCCCACCGTGGGTTGCCAGATGTATCAGCCTCATTTGGAGGCAGGATGGCAAGATGGTTGAAGCACTGGATGTGAAGTCACACCTTGGCACAGTTTGGATCCTGACTCCCCTACTCTGTACCTATTTGACCTTGGAAAGGTTTTTCTACCTCAATGGAGGCCCAGGATCCTCATCTGTAAAATGGGCACAAAATGCCACTAATACCATCAGGTTTTAGGGAAGACACTGAGACATGTAGGGAAGAGCTTAGCACCTTGGTTGGGATCCTGCCTCTTACCCTTTGTATCTGATGTTCCTCCTGGAACACCTTTCCCCCAGATACCCAATATCTCACTCTGTCATGTTCTTCGCCTCTTTTCTCAAATGTCAACATCTCTGTGTAGCCTTTGCTTACCACTGACTCTATTAAAAGTTGACCCCCACTCCTAGTACTGCCTATCGACCTTTCCTGCTTTATTTAACATGATCTCTTTCAACTATTCCTGGCACACAGACGTTCATGGATTTATTTTGCTATCTATCCACCCCCCCACACACACACACACTACATGAGGATGTCCAGGAGAACAAATAGCTTTGTCTGTGTTATTTACTGCTTTATCCACCATCCCTAGAATAGTGCCAGGCGAATAGTTGGTGTTCAGGAAGTATTTGTTGAATGAGTGCATGAATGAATGGATGAGCAGTTATTGGCATCAGCTCAGCAGGAGACGGCTTTGAGCTCAACCGAGATTCAATCTGACCCCTTGCCCACTACTGATGTCCTCCCATGCAGACTTGGACCTGGCTCCCCAGCAGACCCTTCCCTCCTACCTTCACATGTCTCTCCTGAGCCCTGGAAGCTTGTGTTTCCACTACTGGATGCAAATCCTTGGTTGCAGACACAAGAGTAGCTTCCAGGATGGTTGTTGCAAGTCGCATGCTCCGGGCAAATTCTGATATCAGCACATTCATCCACATCTGGCCAGTGGAGATAAAAACCCAAGACAAAGCAGATGAGGAAATGAGAAAAGGAGATTCTAATGCAAACAGAGAGTCACTGTGCATGTCCTCCCCTTACTCCTCATCTCCCTTGCACTTACACTTGACCACAAATATAAATTATGACCCAATGTATATAGTTGGAGGGTGGTAAATGGCTCCCAAACAGATGAACATAGAATGGCTGTGCTCCTTTACTCCTCCCTGCACCCACACCATGGGATGCAGATGGTGCAGTGCAAAGAGACTTTGCCACTCTTCCTTTGTAACGGGAGCTTGTTTCCTCACACCTTGAATCTAGCTTCAATCTAGTTAGCCTATAACTGTCACTGGCCAATAGAACACAGCAGAAATAATGTCGTGCCAGTTCCAAAATGAGACGTCTAGAGATTTGTTTGGTTCTGCTCATTCTTTAAGCTCCTTGTTTCTGCCATATGAACAAGTCCTAGACTACCATAATGGAGAATGAGAGACAAGGTGGAATAGAGATGGACCATCCCAGGGAAGCCCCCGAAATGTGAGGCAGCCCACGCATGATGAGCAAAGCTGACACAGCTGACCACAGACACAGGAACAAGCCCAGTACAGACCCAAGCAGTGGCCAGTGGAGACAACCTAAATTTCCAATGCACAGAATACAAACCAACTGTACAGTGCTTGTTTCTAGCCACTGGCACTCAGGGTGGTCTGTTTTTCAGTAATAGCTAACTGCCACAAATGTATCAGAAAAACCAGACAGGACTTCAAACATTTTTTACTCCAAGCCAAGAGGATGTGATAAGGGCTTGATCACTCCATCCCTTGCTTGATGGAGTCACCTTCCCTACAAATGAGCATGGAGAACAATAGTTCTGAACCAGACCCAGGAAGACAGAGCCCTTGCATCTTGTGAGAAAATTCTGGCTGCAGATTGGAAGGATGGATTCAATGGGACAAGTCTGTAGGAAGGACAAGCCCAGGTGGCTGCTGAAATAATGATGAAGCCTGAACCAAGGATGAGGGAAAATGGAGAGATTCAAGACATACTTAGCCAGTAAATTCCCCAAACTATAATGACTGATTTACTACAAACGGTGTGGAGTGTGGGGGTGGAGAGTAAACCTGAGGTCTTTAATCAAATCCCTTTTAGGAAAAAGTTCTGAAGTTTGAGTCTGAGCTCACCCTAGGACAGAGTTTTTTACCTCAGAACTAATGACATCTGGGACCAGATTTGTTTTGGTTGTAGGGAGGTTCTTCTGGGCATTGCAAGGTTTTTAGCAGATTTGTGGCCTCTCCTTACTAGAGAACAGTAGCAGCCACAACCTCCCTTCACCACCACGAGTTGAACAAATTGCTCTAGGGACAGAGCCCACCATTACCCTCAGGTACTGTCTGACCCACTGCTGGACTCAGCGCAGACCCTCAGCTGGAATTCCCATCCTGACTCTTCCTCTAAACAGCTGAGTATCCTTGGGAAAGTTACCTCAATGGTCTGAGCCTTAATTTCCTCATCCCAAAATGAAGAATGTAACATCTACCTAACAGGACCATCAAGTGAGGTGGTTGTTAATTAATTGAGTAGGTATAGGAAGAAAAGCAGGTCCTCTGTAACTTCACAGATCAAGTTGTGAGAGATGAATCCAGCCTGGCAGCTACAATTGTGGCTTCCCTAGGAAGTGGTACACTCAGCATGCTCTGGGCGACCCCACTGGACAGGCATTCATTGATATCTGAGGAGCAGTGGAGGAGAGTGAACCGACCAAAGTTGTGTGTCAAAGGTGAGAAACACATGTACCACCCAGTGGTCTCTGTCAACCAAAGACCCATGCCTGAGAGAGTTACCTTTACATGAAAAACGGCCCAGCTTTACCGAAGTCCAGTCATTTCCAGTGGGAGAAGAGAAACCAGGCAAACAGCTACACTTGTACCTCCCTGGCAGGTTACTGCAGATTGAGTTGGGACCACATGCTTGGGGGTTTTGAGAACATTCATCTATATCTGGACACAGAAAGAGTTGGAGTTACAGATTTGCTTCATCTTGTGTAGCAGACTGTATTTTCAAAGATGGCGGGAATAGTGTCTTCCAGGCCGTACACCCTGCCTTTATTCTATGAATTCGTACTCCTTCCAGCAGGCAATGGGGTCTATGTTCCTTGCTCTTGAATCTGAGCATGCCGGGGCTCTGAGCTGGTGGCAGTAGGTAATAAAGATGAGGCACCTCCTCCTTAATCTCTTGAGATGCTCCTTCTTGGAACTTAGGTATCGTATGTGAGGAATCCCAACCCGCCATGAAAAAGCAGCTCCCATGGAGAAGAACCATGTGCCCGGCCCACAGCCCTGGTGGAGCAGCCAGCCCAAGGCAGCAGCAGCTTGCCAGCCTTGTGGGTGTGCTCTCTGGGTAACAGATTCTCTACCCCAACATGAGCCAACTCATCTGACACTGCGTGGAACAGAGAACAGCCATAGTCACCGAACTCAACTCAGGTGACAGATATGTTTATGAACAAGATAAATGATTGTCATTCTTTTGATGTATTCAGTTTTGATGTACTCAGTTTGATGTATTACGTATCTACCCAGGAGTAGATAATAAAGAATTACTTGCAAAGCATTGAGAGACCCTTAAAATTGAGCATTCACGGTGCCATGGGGAGGCCCAGCTCGAGTCTCCTTCAGATCTGGTTGGCCACATCACCTAAACACTCGCTGTGTAATTGTCACGCAAATATAACCTCAAGGGAAGTCTCTTAGAGCTCCTCCCAGAAAATTATGCGTCTAGACAGAAATCTAGAGCTGCTCTAGGACGTCAAGATCAGATCACAGGAAAGTTCATCCCACCTTAGTTTGAAGTAGTAAAACATGAGAGACAACTGTTAATGAGAGATTAAATCTGGTGTTGACATAATAAGGTAATGTACTCCTTTATTCAATACATATCTATTGAATACTCGCAATGTATTAGGCACCAAACTGGGATCAAAGGCATAAAGGGGATGAAATCCTTGCTGTAGTATCCATTATTTTCTAGATGGAGATTATTGATTTCAAGCCAAATTGAAAAACCAGGGTCTATCAGGACTATGTAGCTTACCAAATGACCCACGGACTGTAACTCAAAGATAACGAAGGAGTTGAGGCCTCCCTGGGTATTACAACAATAGAAATGAATAATCTTATTCAGAGCCCGGTGAACTATAGCTCGTGGGTCAAATCCAGTCTATCACTTGTTTGTATAAATAAAGTTTTATTAGAACAAACCCACATCCATCCATTTGGGTATCGTCTATGGCTGCTTTTGCACCATGACTGGAGTATTAAGCAGTCATGACAGAAATGACACAGATTGCAACTACCAAAATGTTTACTATTTGGCCCTTTGCATTAAAAAGTTCAATGATCCTTGGTCTTAGGCAGAGACACAATCAGATCTCGACTGGGAAGAAGATAATTGGGACATAAATGTATGAAATAGAGACAAAGAGTGTCACTCATTCAGGGGATTGTGTCTGTGTATGTTACTTGTGTGAACAGCAGCTCTTGGTAGAATACATGTGCCTAGCACACTATGTACTTTATTGCCCTTAATTTTTCCAAGTATCCTTTGAGGTAGGTACTCTTATTTTTATTTTTTTTAATTTTTAAATGTTTTATTCATTTCTGAGAGAGACAGTGTGAGCAGGGGAGGGTCAGAGAGGGAAGGAGATACAGAATCTGAAGCAGGCTCCAGGCTCTGTGCTAGCTGTCAGCACAGAGCCCGACGTGGGGCTCGAACCCATGAACCGTGAGATCATGACCTGAGCTGAAGTCGGACACTCAACCGACTGAGCCACCCAGGCACCCCTGAGGTAGGTACTCTTATACACTCATTCTGCAGATGGAAACATTGAGGCTAGGAGAGGATAAATATATTTCCCACCTCCTCACAAATGGAGTGTGGCAAATAGGTAACATGATTCAGAAACTGCCTTGAGAGTTGTAAAGACCTGGGTTTGGAGTCCAGTTCAACCATACGACTGTGACTAGGTCATTCCAGCACTCCAAGCCTCAGTTTCCCCATCTGCACAGTGGAGATCATCATGATGCCTACACTCAGTTTCATGAAAAATGCACATAAATCCCTTCACTGGGGGCCTGGTATTCAGTGAATTTTAGAAATTCTTGTTTTCTTCATGGAAAGACAACAAAAATGAATCAGTAGTATTTCTGGATATTGACAAATGGCATGATTTTTACTTTTATTTTCATCCTAATGCTAGTTCCAAATAGTTGGAATTCTTTTTTTTTTTTAATAGTTTATTGTCAAATTAGTTTCCACATAACACTCAGTGCTCATCCCCACAAGTGTCCTCCTCCATGCCCATCCCCCCCTCCCCCCACATCCATCAGTCCTCAGTTTTTGTCAGCATTCAAGAGTCAAGAAGATGTGGTTTATCTATACCATGGAATACTACATGGCAATGAGAAACAATGAAATCTGGCCATGTGTAGCAACATGGATGGACCTTGAGGGTGTTATGCTGAGCGAAATAAGTCAGGCAGAGAAGGACAAATATCATATGTTTGCACGTATAGGAGGATTTTAGGAGGAACTTGACGGAGGAACAAGGGGGAGAAGAAGGGCAGAAATAGTGGGGGAAAGGGAGAGAAGCAAACCAATAGTTGGAATTCTTAGTGCACAAGGATCACTGTCATTATAAAAAGAAAGATGAAAAGGGGCAGGGCAGGAGAGAGGGAGAAAATAGTGTTTGGGACAAAGAAAAAGTACCTACATCCACCGCCCAGCTAGCTTCCACCTGATCATCCTACAAAATGGCAGAGGGTTTGAGGGTTTGACTCACCTTCGCAGGTCACTCCCGGGCCCCTGAACTGAGTTAGTCCATTGCTGGGCAGAAAGCCTTGTTTGCAAGTACAGTAGTAACTATGCATGGTGTTGGTGCAGATCGCAAAAGACGGGCATATGGTGGTGTCCTCACACTCATTCACATCTGGGCAGGACAGAAGGAAGAGCTTGTGTGAGGGTTCCAGGGTGGGCATCAAGGGGAAGCAGCATGAGAGGGTGAAGGGGACTGTTGGGGGCTGAAATATACCCTCCCTCTCCCACCAAATAAGCTGAAGCCCAAAGTCCTGGTCCCTGAGATGTGACCTTATTTGGAACAGGGTCTCAGAAGATGTAATTAAGACCCAAGCTAGGGTGAGATCCTACCTGAGTTGGGTGGTCCCTTAATCTGATATGATTGGCGTATCTATAGGAAGAGGAGGAGAGATACAGGCCCAGGGAGAACACCACGTGATCACAGAGGCAGAGGCTGGAGTGATCCACCTTCAAACCAAGCAACACCAAGGAACACCAGCCACCCCAGCTGGGTGACAGGCACAGAACAAATTCTCCCTTAGAGCCTTCAGAGAAAGCTTGGCCCCGTGCACACCTTAATTCAGACTTCTGGCCCCCAGAACGGCGAGAGAATAGAGTTCTGTTGTTTTAAACACCCTGGTTTGTGGTAACAGCGGTCCTGAGAAACCGCTCAGTGCTGACAAGGACCTTGGACACCCTAGAATTCTCCTGTTCTAAATGCAGTTCATGGCCAGGAGCATCAACACTGCCTGGGAGGTTGATGGAAATGCAACATCTCGGGACCCTGTCCCAGAACTGATGAATGAGAACCCGCATTTTAGCAAGACCCCAGGGTGATCTGTGTGCACATGAGAGTGTGAGAAGCACTGATGTTGGCATTGCTACTCTGGGTGTGGTCCTCGGACCAACAGCATCTGCCTCACCTGCGTCCCGGATCTGGAAAAAGAAGATGCTGATTCTGCAGGTCTGGGAAAGGGCCTGAGATTCTGCATTTGTCACAAGCCCCTGAATGACGCTGATGCTGCTGGTCCATGGACCACAGCACGAGCATCAGAGCTCTAGACTTAAGAGTTTAGTCAAAATTTCAGCGTTTGGAACACGTAAGACCTTCTCTAAAGCTCCAGAAGTAAACCTCCAAAGAGAGAATTGCAGCTGTCCTCACAGACCTATCTCCTCCTCTTCCTTTTAGTAACAGGACCATCCTGTTAAAGACTGCATCCCCAGGGTCTCCTGCAGCTCATGTGAGTACGTTCTGGCCAATGGGCATGCGTGGAAGTGACATGTGCACCATTTAGCCATGGTCTTGAAAAGAATAAACATGTTGGGGCATCTGGGTGGCTCAGTGGGTTAAGCGTCTGACTTCGGCTCAGGTCATGATCTCACAGTGAGTGAGTTTGAGCCCTGTGTCCACCTCTGTCAGCTCAGAGCCTGGAACCTGTTTCCGATTCTGTGTCTCCCTCTCTTTTCCCCTCCCCTGCTTGCACTCTGTCTCTGTCTCTCTCAAAAATAAATAAACATTTAAAAATTTTAAAGAAAGAATAGACATGCTTTCCACTTCATTCTTCCCCTTCCCCCTGGGCGGGAGCATGGAGAGAGTGGGCTGGTCTACCCTTAACCCTGCGGAGGATGGCTTGGGAAACCACCATGCTGAGGGATGGAGAGGCAGCAAGGTGGAATGATCCCATGGACTGGCCAGCCTGGTCACTCTGTTCCACCTGTAAGTTAGAGATTTATAAGAATGAACTTCTAAGAAATAAATGCCTAAGTTGTTTGGTTACTATAGAAACAGTCAAAACTACATCCTAGCCAGTCCAGCTCTGGGAGACAAGTGATTTCACCTCTCTGTACCTCAGTTTATCTGTTTAGCCCTCACCCTCACATCCAGTGGGACCCCAAGCCCTGTTGTTCTCTACCCAAATAGTATTGGACACCTACACACTTTTCTCCATCACCACAGCTATGCTCGTGGTGGGTTCTACATCCCTGTGTCTTCCGATGTACCCTGCAATCTCTCTTCCACATAGTAGTCAGCTCTGAATGCACATCTGATTATCTACCCCCACCTCTGCTCTCAGTGCTCCCTGTTGCACTCAGAATTAAAGTCCAAATCACTTAAACAGGACCCACAAGCCCCAGTGACCCGAACAAACCACATCTTTAAGCCACATTTCATGTAAGTCTCCATTTCTAGACTTCCTGCTACAGAACCTTTGCACATTCTATATCCTTTGCTTCTACCTTGCCTGCGCAGCTCCTACTCATTCTTCATGTCTTTCTTAAGTGTCATTTCCCCTAAAAGCTTCCCCTGTGTTCTCCATCATAGCCTCCTGTGCTCCTTCTTTATGACACTTATCATAATTATAGTTGCTTGAATATTTGTATGGTCAGCTTTCTAGTAATCATATCCCCCACCAACTGTGAGCTCCAAAACAAAGCCAGAGTTGGAGGCAGGTTTCTTGGTGACTGGGAAGAAACTTATTTGATACTATTATTCCTGTGGTCAACAGAATTATGGCCCCTCCTTAGATGAGCATATCCCCTTTCCCTTTTTTGTCATTTTTAAAATGTACATCCAAGGTAGTTAGCATATAGTGCAACAGTGATTTCAGGAGTAGATTCCTTGATGCCCCTTACCCATTTAGCCCCTCCCCCCAACAACAACCCCATCCAGTAACCCTCTGTTTGTTCTCTGTATTTAAGAGTCTCTTATGTTTTGTCCCCCTCTGTTTTATATTATTTTTGCTTCCCTTCCCTTATGTTCATCTGTTTTGTGTCTTAAAGTCCTCATATGACTGAAGTCATATGATATTTGTCTCTCTCTGACTAATTTAACTTAGTATAATACCCACCTGTTCCATACATGTAGTTGTAAATGGCAAGATTTCATTCTTTTTGATTGCTGAGTAATATTCCATTGTATATATACACCACCTCTTCTTTATCAATTCATCCATCAATGGACATTTGGGCTCTTTCCATACTTTGGCTGTTGGTGATGGTGCTGCTATAAACATCAGGGTGCATGTGCCCTGATCACATCCTTTATGTAAATGTTTATTTACTATTTTTTAGACAGAGAAAGAAAGAGAGAGAGAGCAGAGGAAGGGTATAGAGAGAGGGAGACAGAGGATCTGAAGTGGGCTCAACGCTAGCAGCAGAGAGCCTGATGTGGGGCTCGAACTAATGAACCATGAGATTGTGACCTAAGCTGAAGTCGGATGTCCAGCTTCACACAGTTGGTCACATAGGCGCCCTCAGAGATGACCGCATCCTAATCCCCGGAACCTGTGCTGTGTGGCAAGAAAGAACTATGGATTTCGATGGAATTTGCTGATCCTGACATGAAGGGGTCATTCTGGATTACCCAGATGGGGTCAGGGTAATCACAAAGGTCTTTAAAACGGAAAGATGAAGCCAAGAGAGGAAGTGACGCAATGTGAGAAAGACTTGGCCAGTCACTGCCAGCTTTGAAGATGGAGGAAGAGGGACATAAGCCAAGGAATCCAGGTAACCTCTAGGAGATGGAAAAGGCAAAAAGACACATTATCTTCTTGAATCTCCAGAATGGAACTCATCCCTGTTCACACCTTGATCTTAGCCAACCAGGACCCACTTTGGACTTCTGACCTCCAGATCTGTAAGGTAAGCTTTGTGGTGATTTGTTATAGCCACCGTAGGAAACTCATACAATTCCCAATATACAGATGTGGACGACTGAGTCTCAGTGAGGTAAGTAACTTCTCCAAGGACTGTCAGCTGGGGACTGGCAGCCCCAGGCCTGTCCAAACCTGGGGTGCGTGATTTTCACTACTGGTACCCAGGGAGAGGCAGATCTGGCTGGAAATGGAATCAATTTTCAGGCAATTTCTAAGACCATTGTTTGTAAAACACTTTTGTAATTGGTTGTTTTTTTA
This sequence comes from Crocuta crocuta, assembly GCF_008692635.1. Lineage (NCBI taxonomy): Eukaryota > Metazoa > Chordata > Mammalia > Carnivora > Hyaenidae > Crocuta > Crocuta crocuta. The sequence goes on from NW_027527386.1 coordinate 15,997, forward strand.
AATGTTTTAAATGTTCTATTTATTTCTGTGTGTGTGTGAGAGAGAGACAGCGTGAGCAGGGGAGGGTCAGAGAGAGAGGGAGACACAGAATCTGAAACAGGTTCCAGCCTTTGAGCTGGCTGTCATGACGCGCAGAGCTCGACACGGGGCTCGAACCCTCGAACCTTGAGATCATGACCTGAGCTGAAGTCGGATGCTTAACCGACTGAGCCCCCCAAGTGCCCCTGTAATCGATTGTTTTAAATCTGTTTCCCTGATGGGATTTGAGCTCCGGAAGGCAGGGATTTATGCCTGTCTCATTCATGCTGTGTGCTGAGTGCTTAGAACAGTGCCCGGTACACAGCTGCTGCTCAATAATGAAGACCTCACTGAGAAAGTAGCACTGGAACAAAGACCAGAGGGAGGTGAGTGAGCTACGAAGGTACTTAGGACAGAGGAAACAGCAAATGCATGAAGGACCCAGGGGCTGGACCACATCTGGTGGTTTTGTGGAATTACGAGGCGGCCGGTGTGTTTGGAGCAGAGTGCACAAGGGTAAAGGGGAGGTGGGGATGCGGCTCAATGGTGTAGGACTGGCTAGACTACTGTCACACCTCAGCTTTCTCTCAGAGAGTGACGGGAACCGTGGGGGAGGCTCAGCACAGGTGGCACACAGCAGACTGAGGTTTAACAGGATCCTCTGGTCGGAAGATGAACGGTCTCAGAGGGACAGAGGCAGGATGACCAGGAAGGGGGCACTGCACCTGTCCAGGTGAGCAAGGATGGCAGGTGCAGCCCGGCTGAGAGCAGCAGAAGGCACAAGAGTCGATCGGGGTTCGTTCTGAAGGTGACGCCAGCAGGATTTGCCAGTGGGTTGGAGCAGGATGTGAAAGAAAGAGAGGGTTGGTCAACTATCTTTATCCATTCCGTCAGTCGTCTATTAGTTTTATGGATTGTTTCCTTTGTCGTGCAGAAGCCTTTTATCTTGATGAGGTCCTAACAGTTCATTTTTGCTCTTGATTCCCTTGCCTTTGGGGATGTGTCAAGTAAGAAATTGCTGCGGTTGAGGTCAAGGAGGTTGTTTCCTGCTTTCTCCTCTAGGGTTTTGATGGTTCCTGTCTCACATTCAGGTCCTTTTTCCATTTTGAGTTTATTTTGGTGTATGGTGTGAGAAAATGATCTAGTTTCATTCTTCTGCATGTTGCTGTCCAGTTCTCTCAGCACCATCTGTTGAAGAGGCTGTCTTTTTTCCATTGGATGGTCTACCCCGCTTTGTCAAAGATTAGTTGGCTGAACATTTTTGGGTCCAGTTCTGAGTTCTCTATTCTTTTCCATTGGTCTATGTGTCTGTTTTTGTGCCAATACCATACTGTCTTGATGACAGCTTTGTAGTAGAGGTTAAAGTTTGGGATGGTGATGCTTCCCATTTTGATTTTCTTCTTCAATATTACTTTGGCTATTTAGGGTCTTTTGTAGTTCCATACAAATTTTAGGATAGTTTGTTCCAGTTTTGAGAAGAATGCTGGTGCAATTTTGATTGGGATTGCATTGAATGTGTAGATCTATATTTATTCTTCCAATCCATTAGCATGGAATGTTTTTCCATTTTTTTGTGTCTTCTTCAATTTCCTTCATAAGTTTTTTATAGATTTCATCATACAAATCTCTTATATCTTTGGTTAAGTTTATTCCTAGGCTATATGAGCAAATCAGAGGACTCTAGATCCTGGCGAGGATGTGGAGAAATGGGCACTCTCCTACACTGTTGGTGGGAATGTAAACTGGTGCAGCTCCTCTGGAAAACAGGGTGGAACTAAAAAAATTAACAATAGAATTCCTCTATGACCCAGTAATAGCACTAGTAGGAATTGACACAAGGGATCCATGAGTGCTGATACACAGGGGCACATGGACCCCAATGTTCATAGCAGTACTCTCAACAATAGCCAAAACATGGAGATACCTTACGTGTCCATCATCTGATGAATGGATCAAGAAGATGTGGTTTATCTATACAATGGAATACTGCATGGTAATGAGAAAGAATGAAATCTGGCCATGTGTAGCAACATGGATGGACCTTGAGGGTGTTATGCTGAGCGAAATAAGTCAGGAAGAGAAGGACAGATACCTTATGTTTGTACTTATAGGAGGATTAGGAGGAACTTAACAGAGGACCATGGCTGAGAAGAAGGGGAAAAATAGTGGAAGAGAGGGAGGGAGACAAACCATGAGAGACTCTTGAATGCCAAGAACAAACTGTGGGCAGATAGAGTGGGGGAGAGGGGAAGGAGAGTGATGGGCATGGAGGAGGGCACTTGTGGGGATGAGCACTGGGTGTTATATGGAAACCACTTGACAATAAACTATTACAAAAAAAAAGAAGATGTAATTTATCTATACAATGAAATACTACATGGCAATGAGAAACAATGAAATCTGGCCATGTGTAGCAACATGGATGGAACTTGAGAGTGTTAGGCTGAGTGAAATAAGTCAGGCAGAGAAGGACAGATATCATATGTTTGCACGTATAGGAGGATTAGGAGGAACTTAATGGAGGACCATGGAGGAGAAGAAGGGGAAAATTGGTTAGGAAGAAGGAGGGAGTCAAACCATGAGAGACTCTTGAATGCTGACAACAAACTGAAGGCTGATAGGAGTGGGGGATAAGGAAAGAGGGTGATGGGCATGGAGGAGGTCCTTTGTGGGGATGAGCACTAGGTGTTATACGTAAACCAACTTGACAATAAATTATTTAAAAAAGAAAAAGAAAGAGAGGGTTGGAAGGTAATGCCAATGTCGATCGGTAGGGTGGGGAAGCACTTTATAAATAATCCAACTCCAAGAGATGCATTATTCTCAAAGCCTTGAGAGTCAGGCTCTGCACTTCCTACCACATGCCTTGTTTATTTCCCTTGTCTCAAGTGTATCTCCTTTCTTATGAACAGCTTCTTCTTTCATCTGCAGGGGCTGCCTAATGCTTTGCAGACTTCCGGCACATTATCACTTGTGGCATCTCATCTGAGCTTTCCATTACCCTCTTCCTCTGTGGCTCAATTGCTCACAACTCAAACCTGCCCCAAACCGGAACCACAACCCAAGTGACTGGGCACCTGGCAACCTCTCCATCTCCTCTTCCTGCCTCCTCCCATCAGCCATGCTCACCTTTGCTCAGTTTCCCAAATGCTTTCCGGTCTCAGGACTTGTGCGTGCACCGACTTGCTAGCCCTCCCTAATCACACAAACGATTCTTTATAATAAATCTTTACCTGTATGTATCCATCCTATTGGCTCTGGTTCTCTGGATAACTCTTGACAAATACAAACTGCCTGCTGTGTGTTGGGCACTATTCTGGGCACTGTGGATTCAGCAGTGGAACAAGACACACAAAATTCCCCAACTTCAACAGAGTGGATAATCTGGAGAGGTGAGGGCAAGGGATACAATGTCAAACTACGGCAGTCACGGAGAAGATGACACATGAGCTGAAAATAAAGAAGGTGGGGGAGGGAACCATGTGTATATATATAGGGCAAGAGCATCCTAAACAGGGGGCACAGCTCATGCAAAGGTCCTGCCTGGGGCATGAATGGGCCTGGGGTATTGGAGAAACAGCGAGGAGGTGTGTAGGACTGGAGCAGAGCGAGCGAGGGGGAGTGAGGATGACGGCAGGGCAGGGTGGGAACGAGGCAGGTCCTCTAGGGCCTTGGGGGCCCCAGGGAGGACTTCGGTTTTACCCCAGGGAGGTCGGAGCCCTGAGGGGCTGTGGGCAGAGGAGGGCAGGACCTGACTCGGGTCGTCTGGTGGCCTCTGCAAAGTCAAGAAGCCAGGAGACCAGAGAAGAGACCCCTTTAAAAATCCACCTGAGACAGACACATGATCCTCAGTCATGAACGAAACAACTTAATGGGCGATCACTTAACTGACCCAAGCATGGAAGGAAAACTCCAAGTGCCAAAAAGACTTTTAAAAATATAAGTAGAGCTTCCGTTTCATTGGTGCCTCCAGAGCACCAGTCCCCTTCTGTACATTTTCTGCAGGCCCCACAATAATGCTTCCAGGTGGGTTGACCTATCGACCCGGGATTCCCCAGGGGTTTCCTGATGTTAGCAAAGTCCAGAGTACTGGGAACCCCCTTCCTGGTTGGAGGCAGGCCAGGACAGTGGTCACATCTTCTTCAAGGCAAACAGTAGGCTTCCATTTTACAGATGTGCAATCTGATGCCCAGGTGACCTTGTGGAGCCTCTCCCGGGTCACACAATGGATCAGAATGCAAAACAAGAGTAAGTAGAACGAGTAGAAAGAGTGAAGGTTGGCAGTGCGTCCAGGGACCCTGGTCACAGGCTTTGCCCCCCAACCCCCAGAAAGAACCGGGTAATTTACATTTCTCTGAGAAGCAGGAGGGTCAACATCATTGAGCACCAGTGATGTTCCAGGTGCCAGTTAATGCTCATCGAAACCCAGCCTTATTAACCCCTCTTACCCCCGTTTTCATGGAAGCTGAAATCTTGGAGGATCTACTGCAATACCTGAGTGCTGGAATCAAGACCTGAGCCCAGGAAATGTGACTCCAGAGCCCAGCTCTTGACAATGCACATGCAATGGAATCCTCACAACTATCCCATTACATTGGGGGAGGGTTGTCGCTGTACCCATTAATCAGATGACAAAACTGAGAGACGGAGCTGCTTGCCCAAGGGCTAAGTGCCTTCCGTCTGGGGGAGTCTCTTTATCAACATGCGTGCCCTGCCACCCAGGTTGCAGGCAGAGGAATGAGAAGCCATCGGCTCCCCTTGAAAGTGGCTGGGAGCCAGCCAGCCTCTGTATTTCTCTGAATGAGGGTGATTCAGCAGAGAGAGATACAAAAGCAGCAACAGGTACCGTCTCTTCCTGGGCCTTCACCTACATCAGCTCATGAGCTCTTCCCATCTTGCCAGGTCAGGAGAGGGTAGATTGTGGTCACTCTTGGCACCTGCCATCTGCGTTACCGGCTTGGTATACCTATCCCCGAGCTGTTTCACTGGCTTGGAGGCAATGACTGGCAGACAGATGCTGGAACGTCACAGCAAGCCTCCCCCTTGATCTGAGCAGGTGAGCCCCTGGGGTGCACTTCACGCCCCAGGGCTGCCTGTGAGACCAGGCTGTGGCCGAGGCTCTCCCCAAACACCTTCCATGTGGTTCTGTCTGTCCCTGCTCTGTCCTGCTTCCCTCGCTCCCCTGCGAGTGCCTCCTGACAGCCCTCCCTCAGTAAATTACTCACACAAGAATCCTCTCATCAGGCTCTGCTTCTGCAGACACTGACCAAAAGCGGATGGTAACCCGTATTTTGGTACCTTTTTGTTTTGTTTGCATCTTTTTCTAAGAAGGTAATGAGTGCTTGCAAAAGAAGACCTCAGGAGCGTCTGGATGGCTCAGTTGGTTAAGCGACCATGGCTTGGCTCAGCTCATGATGTCATGGTTCGTGGGTTTGAGCCCCGCATCAGGCTCTGTGATGACAGCTCAGAGCCTGGATCCTGCTTCGGATTCTGTGTCTCCCTCTCTCTCTGCCTCATCCCCCACTCATGTTCTGTCTCTGTCTCTCAAAAATAATAAAAAAATGTTAAAAAGCTGTAAAGACAAGAAAACCTCAAGCAGTACAGAAGTATTTAAAGTAAAAGTGAAGATCTCAGTCCCCCATCCTTATACACAGAGGTAACCACTGTCAACAGCTTAGAGTGAATCCCCTCAAAGACAGATCCTATTCAAAGCCTCAGTCATGCAAATGTATTATTAAATACAGATACATTTATAAATTCACACAATTTTATGGACACAGATGGGATCGTGGAATATAGAATCTACTGTGCTTCTCCACAACAGTAGCTACTAATCATAGATGGCTGCGTTTAAATCTGAAAAAATATTTTTAATGGAAACATTCCATTCTTCAGTCCTATTATCCCTATTTCAGTTGTTCACTAGCGACTTTTGACTAGGGGTCACCATACATCCAGAATATGTCCGTCATCACAGAAAGTTCTGTTGGACGATACGGTTGTATTATTACTGTTTTTGCACTAGGGTAGGTCTTGCAAACCAAGAGAAGCAACATTAGTCAAATACAGAAGCTGGGTGATGGGTACATAGGAGTTTGTTACACTATTTCCCCTACCGTTGAAGGTTTAAATAATAAAAGGTTTCTATAATAAAAATTAAGAGAAGAATATGTTTGGGGCACCTTTCCATGTCGGTCCCTACAGACTTAACTCATGCTTTCGAACATCTGTGTACCTTCCATTGTGTCCATGGGACGTGATTGTGACAGAGATGGCTTGTAGCCAAAAATCAAGCAGTTACTCCACACTCCCTGTCCATACTACGAAGCTGTCACTGGCAAGCAGCTGTCCAACCTCAACTACATTTCCAGCTCACCTTGTGTCCAGGTATGGCCATATGACCTTGAACAAATTCAGCGTGCATCACTGCCAGCATGAGGTTTTAATAAAGTGGGTGTGCGTTCTCCACTGTTCCTTTTTCCTTCTTCTAAGGTCTGCAGAAGACTCTAAGACCCTAGCACGGCTGAGCCACAAGACAGAAGGAGTCCGGGTCTCTGAATTACGGCTTGGGGAAAGCCACCCACTGACCAGAAATATCTGGATTAGATTCTTAAACAAAAATTAAATTTCTTTTTATTAAGCCACGGACAGTTTGGGTTTGTTACAGTAGCTAGGGTTATTCTATGAAACACAACATTTTATTCAACCAGTCCCCTCATGTAGACATTGTTTATTCCAAGTTGTTACCAAAGTAGTATAAGTACACTTTCTCGTGTCTATGGTGATGTTTCTCTGTGGATTATATGAATATCTTTTTGTAATAAATTTCTGGATTAGGAATTGTTGTGTCGATGTGTATATACATTTAAAATTTTTTTTTTGTTTTTTGTTTTTTTTTCTTTTTTCTTTTTTTTTTAATAGTTTATTGTCAAATTTGTTTCCACATAACACTCAGTGCTCATCCCCACAAGTGTCCTCCTCCATGCCCATCCCCCCCTCCCCCCACATCCATCAGTCCTCAGTTTTTGTCAGCGTTCAAGAGTCTCTCATGGTTTGCTTCTCTCCCTTTCCCCCACCATTTCCGCCCTTCTTCTCCCCCTTGTTCCTCCGTCAAGTTCCTCCTAATCCTCCTATACGTGCAAACATATGATATTTGTCCTTCTCTGCCTGACTTATTTCGCTCAGCATAACACCCTCAAGGTCCATCCATGTTGCTACACATGGCCAGATTTCATTGTTTCTCATTGCCATGGAGTATTCCATGGTATAGATAAACCACATCTTCTTGATCCATTCATCTGTGGATGGACACTTAGGCTCTTTCCATGTTTTAGCTATTGTGGAGAGTGCTGCTATGAACATTGGGGTACATGTGCTCCTATGCATCAGCATTTCTGTATCCCTTGGGTAAATTCCTAGCAGTGCTATTGCTGGGTCATAGGGGAGTTCTATTGTTAGTTTCCTGAGGAACCTCCACACTGTTTTCCAGAGGGGCTGTACCAGTTTACATTCCCACCAACAGTGTAGGAGGGTGCCCGTTTCTCCACATCCTCGCCAGCATCTAGAGTTCTCTGATTTGCTCATTTTAGCCACTCTGACTGGCGTGAGGTGGTATCTCAGTGTGGTTTTGATTTGTATTTCCCTGATGAGGAGGGATGCTGAACATCGTTTCATGTGTCTGTTGGCCATCTGGATGTCCTCTTTGGAGAAGTGTCTGTTCATATCTTCTGCCCATTTCTTCACTGGGTTGTTTGTGTTTCGGGCGTGTAGTTTGATGAGTTCCTTATATATTCTGGATATTAACCCTTTATCTGATATGTCATTTGCAACTATCTTTTCCCATTCCGTTGGTTGCCTATTAATTTTCTGGGTTGTTTCCTTGGCTGTGCAGAAGCTTTAAAAAAATTTTTTTAATGTTTATTTATTTTTGAGAGTGAGAGATAGTGTGAGCATGGGAGGGGCAGAGAGAGAAGGAGACCTGGAATCTAAAGCAGGTTCCTGGCTTAGAGCTGTCGGCACATAGCCCAACGAGGGGCTCGAACTCTGGAATTGCAAGATCATGACCTGAGTTGATGTGGGACGCTTTACCAACTGAACCCAGGAGCCCCAAAATGTATATGCATTTTTATAATATATTATTAAGTACAGTAGAGACAGAAAAGCACAAATATCTTAACTGGGCACTCTGATGAACTATCGCAAAGGTAACATCCCATTTTTTTCTTAAATAGTTTATTCTCAAGTTGGTTTGCATATAACACCCAGTGCTCATTCCAACAAGTGCCCGTATGAAAAATGTTTATGCATTTTTAATGCCAATTGTGCCCAGTTTTCTCAAATGTTAAACCTTTTGAAGTCTTACTTACAAATTCTTTGTACATGCCTCAACTATAACATCTCTCACACTCTCGACATGGGGCACACATTCTTTCTTTTATTTTCTTCCCACCTTGCCCATGCTGTATCTGACCTAGGCTAGGTCCCAGAGTGCTGGAGATTAATATAATTACTTCCTTACCAGCCAAAGGCTTTTTGGAATCAATGATAATGATCATTTTTAAAAATTAAGGTGACCCTTATATGATTTGAAAATATATAATTTTCTCTTTTCCACTTATATGGATGTGAGCCCACTCCCCCAACACACTCTGCCAAAGAATTTCATCTTCTTCAGGAAAAAGTAAGATGTCTTAGCAGTAGACACATGATGAAAGTAAATTAGCAACGTTCAGGTTTTAAATACCAAACTAGATGTTTGGGTTTCCAGCAAGATAAGAGTCTTGAAAGAAAGCCTTATAAGAGGAATGAGTCTGGGGGATCTAGTATATAGCATGGTGACGCTAGTTAACAATACTGTCCTACAGGGGCACCTGGGTGACAAAATTGGTTAAGCATCCAACCGTGGGTCAGATCTCAGTTCGTGGGTATGAGTTTGAGCCCTAGATCAGTCTCTCTGCTGACAGCCCAGGGCCCACCTCAGATCCTCTCTCCTTCTCTCCCTTGCTCACGAGCGCGTGCACACACACGCTCTCTCTCTCTCTCTCTCAAAAAAAAAATAAACATTTAAAAACAACAATAGTGTAGTATATGCTTGGTAGTTGCTATGAGTAGATCTTAAATAGCTTCAAAAGCAAAAGAAAGGTGATGAAGATGTTAGTGGACACTGTGCTGGTAATCATTTCTCAACATATGTGTGTATCAAGTCAACAAGTATACACCTTAAACTAACACAGATTGTTATATGTCAGACATAACTCAATCAAAACAATTTTCAGGAATCAGGTTCGGAGGACTAGAAGGTAGAGTTTTCATTAAGCTGTGGCGTAATGCAAATACCTATCACAAGGGCTAAGAAAAAACAACTATGGGAAGCTAATAGAGAGAGGAGGTGAGAAGGACCTACCAGAAGACCTGTTCCCCTGCCACCTCACCTCAGAAAATCCCACACCGAATGGGTGAATTTAGTGTATCAAGGGTAGGGGCTGACTTCTGCCAACAGAAAGCATGTAGGGTTTCCTAGTTAGAAGAGAAGCTTGCTTTCTGCGGCTATCACATCCAACAAGGTGTGAGAGCCAACAATTAGAACCCGCAGAGGGAAGTAGCTAGTAGGTAGTTCTAAGAAAGCTCTTTTTATTTCCTACAGCGTGAACAAAGAAAGCAGAAGCTCTTGCATGGACCCCTGGGGTGGGGGGGAAGCTGCTGAGAGGAGAATGACACAAGCAAGGTGGGGCCATGCTCTACATGTAGACAAAACACCCCAGACAAAACACCCCAACCAGAGTCTACCTTCCACAGCCACAAGATCCTAGAAGTTGCCCCTATACCAATATCCAGCTGCCATCTTGGGAGGGTAGGAAATTGGAAAGATTAACTGTTTGTACAACATAGACTGAGTTTCCCAGAGAAGGCTGAGCCAGGAAACTGAGACATTGAGAACACTAAGAACTGGCAATATTGCAATATTTTCCCTCTCCATCCAGCAGGAGCTTAGATGGAAGAAGGAAGCAATACATTTTAAAAATGTATTCCCACCACACTACCATTTATGAAGCTCTTATCACATGTGCCAGGTGGTTAACCAAGTTACCTCTTTTGATTTAAGCTTCCAACATCCCCGTAGATGGGAACCTTTGGTATCTGTATTTCACAGCTGAGGAAAGTGACAATCAGAGTGGTTTTGTGTGTATTATCTGAGGTCACACAGCGAATGCAAGACCACATAGGTAAGAGCCTAGAGAAGAAACTAGGAGACCCAGATATTATTTATCCCTTTCCCTGGCACTAAGTAGCTCCCAGCAAGTGTTTAGCTGCAGCTCAGTCTCCTGGGACATAAGGATCTCCTCCCCAGAAAACACCCTCCCGCACATTGAGCATATGGATTCTCTTTGACCAACTTACCAGTTGTCGTTGATTCTGTTGAGAAAAAATGCGAGCTGCATAAACCACAACACCCTATAAACAAAGAAAAGAAAAATACCATGAACCATCAAGAAGCAATGTGGGATAAATCTGACAAAGTATTCCAAAGTATTCCATTCTGATTAGTCCAAATGAGAGATCCAACTGAGTGACACACAATATTTCACATAATGTTCACAGAAGCCATTCTTGCTTTTTTGCACTTTATGGTTTTCACTTTGTTTGTATCATCTTAATTTTCAATGACAGAACAAAAACGTACCAGCTGATTTTCAAGAACATACACTAAGACATGTACTCTCAAAAAAAAAAAAAAAAAAAAAAAAAANAAAAAAAAAAAAGACATCTCCCCCAACTGGACAAAACATGGCTCTTGGGGAGAGATGGAAAAAAACCTTACTTTTTTTAAAGAAGACATATGGAAATGTTACATATAATACATAAATAGATGTACAGTATATCTGTCCCATTAAAATGGCATTAGAGGTCAGGTGGTTAGACTTTTAAATTTTCCTAGGAGCTCCTAGGTGGCTCAGTCAGTTGAAGGTCTGACTCTTGATTTCAGCTGAGTTCATGATCTCAAGGTTTGTGAGTTTGAGCCCTGCTTGGGATTCTCTCTATCCCTCTCTCTCTGCCCCTCCCCCATGCTCTCTCTCTCGCAAATATGAATAAATTTTTTAAAAATTGGCTAAAAGGCAGTGCAGCCCCCAGCACCAAGCTCGTTTCCAACATTACAACCTCCACTTCCACAACCCCCACGACATTCACCCACTGAACCCACCACCTCTACCCGCAGCACCATGACGTCGTCACCACCTTTTGCTGATTAACTTCAGGACAGAATAAGAGGCACTAGAGCTAATACCAGGGCAGACAGGCCAAAGCAACAACTTGGCATTCCTGCATGTGGAGTCCACGAGTTACCTGCTCCTTCTAATGAAGCCTCCCAGTCAGCAGGTCCCACAGCCCCAAAATCCCAACATTCCCGTTCATTATCACCAGCTGAAATTCTCTTGCTTGTTAATTATTTTAGAGGCAACAGAACATCATTTTTCAGCATGCCAACTCTGGAGTCAAAATGCTTGAGCTTAAAAATCTGGCTTCATGAATTACTGACTGCATGGCCTTAGGAAAGTTACTCACTCTCTTTGGGCTTAAGTTTTCTCTTCCACAAATAGACGGACTGGACCCCAGGTGGGGAAGCCTGCACCTGTTGCTCGAAACACTGTCCTGCATTCATAGATTTGAACAAGTGACCAACTCTTGAAAGACAGGAAGAAAACCAGAACAGAGACAATAAACAAGACCAATACAAACTGAAGCCTGAAGAAAGGAAAATAAGAGACAGGAAGGTTCCATCTCATGGCTCCGGCTCAGCACACATATCACCCCAGCCCCCGAGAGGCCTTCTTTGACTTCCCCCTTCAACATAACCCCCAGACACTGTCTACTTTCACAGCACTATGGCTGCCTGAAATGCTTTTGTGTAGTTATTATTTGGGACAGGATAGCATAGTGATAAAGTGTAGTACTTCTTAGCTTAGTAGTCTTTGGAAAATTATTTCATCTCTTTTACCTCAGTTTACCTCAGTTTCCTCCTTGGTAAAATGAGACTATTAGGGATCCAATATTAGAGGAGGTTGGTGAAGACATTTGAGGAACTTACAATGGTGCAAATGGGTGTTTGTTATTCTTGTAAGTGGCTTCTCTTCTGCCTGACCTTCCTACTATGAAATCAGACTCATGGCTGCAAGAAATACGTGTCAAACAGATGACTACAAAGAAAGTCTAGCATGACAGATGGAATTCCCTATGCAGAGTGATTTTTCTCAAAGGTCCTATAAAGAAGGTGTTCGTAGTGTCCAGCCTAGGATTGGGATCCCTGGCTGGATGCCCCATGTCCTTCCCTTTTCCCTGGATTCTATTTCCAGTTCAGGCTTCCCCCAACCCTCCCACAACCATTCAGCGCACACTCACCCCATAAGAGGAGCAAGCTGAGGTTCCTCATGGTCCCGTGTGTCTGTCATTCAAAGAAGGGAACCTCTTCTTCGTTCTCTGGGTTTTCAATAGCAGAGGATATGGGGAGAGGGTAGGGGTGGAGCCAGAATTGCTCAACGCCACCAGGGCAAGACAGCCCTTCTTGCTGAAGTTTTCTAGATGAGGACATTGTGGCAAACCCCTAATTTTATTTTTCTGCCACCGTGAAGAGAAGTTGATCCAGCTGCTGTGTTGCTGTGTTCAGGCTCTCCAGCCTCTCTCCTTCCCCCAACTCTTGCATCTTTTCTTTCCCCACCAGCACTGACTCTCAGCCTTCTTTCCCTGCACCTCCAAGTAACCTACCGCCATCTGTCCCCAGCAAAGTGAAGACCGGACTCAAAGGACTCTTCCCAGCCCACCCTAAGAGACAGCCATCTCAGCCTTCACGGACCAGGTGCCATTCTAGACACATGGCCAACGAAATTCAATTTCAGCATCACATCCACATCATCGAGTAGAGATTCTGACCCCTAGACATCTTACAACAACAACAACAAACATTAAAATTAATAAAGAAAGCTAGCCATGGAGAGAGGGGGTGTGACTTGTCCAAGGTCACTTGGAGTCGAGATTTGAATCCATATCCTCTGGCTCCAAGGCCTTGCCCTTGAACCATTCCATCTACCTCCAGCTCTCCTACTTGTGACCCCAGCACAGCAGCACCTCCAACCCTGCGTGTACGATCTCACACACACAGAGGTCTGGCAATGCCTAGCCAGGGTCCCCAGAAGCTGATGCTGAGACTGGGATTCTAGTGAAAGTTGTTTATCGGGGAGGTGACCCCAGAAAACCCCAGCTGGGGAGGGGAGCAGGGAAATGGGGGGGGGAAAGGGTCCCCAGTGGCTACGTCTTCCAGCAAGTTGCATAGTGAGAAACTGGAACTTGATGTCACCAGGACCTCGAAAGGCAGCCCAGAACATTCTCAGTTACCCCAACTGAGAAGCAAGGGAGCTGGGGTATGTATCCACTGGGTACTGCCAGTCACGGATTGAGGATTGCATCAACCCACAACCCCTTGGGCCTGGCCACCAAACAGACAGAATGGGGTAACCTGAGTGTAAGCCTGTCAAATGACAAATGTCAATTAGGGTGCCATGAGGGGTTCAGGGTCTTGGGTGTGGGTAGGCACCAAAACATCTATACAGGCTAAAATGAGGCACAAAAGCCAACCCCACGTTCTTGAGAAGAACAGCCCCACGTGTTTCTGCATTCTCCCATTTGCTCCATGCAAAGCAAAGTACCCCCCTTGGAGGTATGATCACTGAGAAGACTCATCAATGGCCCCCTGTGTGTGCATCAAGGGACCCTGCCCAGTGAGGCTGCAGTTGAGAGCAGCACAGAAACACAGCAATTTCCAAGTAAGAGGATAAACAAGAGGTGTGTTGTGTTACGGAGAAACCCTGGGGGATAAACAGACTCTAGAGCCAAATCACCAGGAGTTCAAATCCCATCTCNAGAGATGGTCTGGTCTAGGGCAGGGGCTGTGGGACCGAAAGGAAGTTATAAAGCCAGAACAGCAGAACTGGGAAACACCTGGGCGGGGGGAGGAAGAGTCTGAAACAAAAGTAGTTGACATTCAGAATGGAGATGAGCAGGGGACAGGATGCAAACCCCTCCCCCAGGTGTGATATTGTGTGAGATTCCTAGGGAACTCCAGGGGTCCAAGAAGAAAGGGAAGGGGGAAAACAAAGGGTTAACTGATAGAGGTCATGGTCCTGCAGGAGCTAAGTCTCCATCACCTTCCATCCTGATGTGGGGAACAAAGGCAGAAGGAAATGGTAGATAGAACTAAATTTTCTTATAACCTGCAGCCCATTGACAACTACTTGAGGCAGGCAGAGTAAAATATTGCTCCAGGAATTCCTTACTGTCTTAATGTCACTGCTTTGCTACAGGGAAACACAACCTTAGCCTGACACTAGCTAGGCTTCCAGTATCCTGTGAGTCTTCTTTGGCATATGAAAACCTCACTGGAAACTTCCCCTGGACTTTACCTTCCTGAACTCCATAGTATATAACCGGTGTCTCCTCATGGTCCAGGGCAGCTCTTCCAGCCCACAGGTCCTGTCCCCGTGCTTCAATAAATCATCTTTTTGCACCAAAGACGTCTTCAAGAATTCTTTCTTGGTCGTCAGCTCCATACCCCACGAACCCCACTATCACCCCAAAGCCTCAACAACCTCCCAGATAAATGACTTGCTCTCAGCTCCTTTTCTCAGGGTCTGCTTCTGGAGGGACGCAACCCAGGACGCGGCATAACAACACAAGTGTCTCCTGCCCTCGTTGGACACAGGCTCTGAGAAAGAAAGGGCAGAGTTCACCATCCACCAGCTGTGTGGCCTTGATCCTGCTACTTCTCCAGAGGGCCCTTGGGGTCAAGTGAGGACAGTGTCAGCACCTCCTCTGCCGGAAGGTCAGGACTGAATGGGATGCGTGTGCAATTTGCTCACCATGGAACCTGGTGCAGTGATGATGCAAAGGGGGAAATGGTGCTTGGGAGCTGCTAGCAATAGGCAGAAGGCGGCAGGAGTTATGTCGTCTCCCCTGAAAAGGGCTCCATCCCTCTCCGTGAGGCAGGTTGCAGACCCCAATTTCCTTCCCCTGGAATTGGGCAATGACTAAGCTCACCTCCAGAATTCCTGACATGTGATCCTGACAGAGTCAGCAGGACAGTGAGGCCTGGAACAGAGACAGGGGGACAGTTCAGTCTGACTGAAGCCCGGGGGGAATAGAAGCTTCGTCTCCCACCGCCCAGGGAATACCTGTGCTAACTTCACCACAGTCTTCCAGGTAGATTACAAAGGCGAGGGTCAGGGAGGGCATCATATATTAATGAAGCGGGCACGGGGCCATCTGGTTGCAGCTGTAAGAAGGTCTACACCCAGTTTCAATGTGGGAAGTTTTGTGTGGCGGGCGGGGGTGGGTGGGAGTTCCCACACCTACAGTCAGTGCTCTGACACCAACTAGGTGTCCTACAATTCAGCTCAACTTCCACACCATCTTCCCAGAGACAGCAGCAGACACCATAGGTTAAAGGCTTGCTCCCACAAGCCCCCCCACTTTCAGAACCCTTAGAAAGCCTAGGTTGTTATCTGCTCCTCGAGTTGCATTAATGTGCTACAGCAGCTCACAGAACCATTTCAGTTACTAGATTGCTGACCTGTTAGGAAGAGGTATCACTCAGGAACACGGGAGGGAGAGGACGTATGGGGCAAAGTACAGGGGAAGGGCGCAGAGCCTCCTTGCCCTCTCTGGGCCGCCACTTGCCCCAGACCTGCTTCACCAGCCCCAGCAGCCTCTAGGGTCTTCAGGAGGCTTCCTCACACTGGCCCAGTGGGTTAGATCCTTGGCCCTTGGCTGCTCTTCACCATCCAGCTCCTTGCCCTGCCTGAAAATCAGGGGGTGGGGCTGAAATGGCTAGCCTTCTATTTCAACGTGATTGGCTCCCCTGTACCAGTCCCGTACCCAGAGGCAACCCGCCCCCTTCCATCAACCCTCAGTTTGTTCCCTATTGCTAAGAGCCTCTTGTGGTTTGTTTCCCTCTCTCCTCTTCCCCCCCTCCCCATATGTTCATCTGTTTTGTTTCTTAAATTCCACATATAACTGAAATCCCATGGTACTTGGCTTTCTCTCGTTGACATTTCATTCAGGGTAATTCATTCTAGCTCCATCTGTGTCTTTGCAAATGGCAAGATTTCATTCTTTTTGATGGCTGAGTAATATTCCATATCTCTCTCTCTCTCTCTCTCACACACACACACACACACACGCACACACACTATATTTTCTTTATCCCTTCCTCAGTCGATGGACATTTGGGCTCTTTCCATAATCCATGAACTGTGAGACCTTGACCTGAGCCGAAGTCACATGCTCAACCAACTGAGCAACATACACACCACCTTAATGTACTTTTAATAGCTAATTTTTCCCCTAGAACTTGAATTTGAAAATATTGAGTTTACTTCCCTTAAAACTGAAAGTAAAATTTTATAAATTCCAGTTTGCACAAAATTAAAATATTTAAACTGTTTTCAGTTCTAATATCCTTAACTTTTCAGTTTTTCAATCTTTTTTCAACTACTTTGATGTTCTGGGGGAGAGCACATGGTCGATGGTCAACAAATATTTTGAACGATTGAGATTTTATATTTATGGGATTTGAGAACCATATTTTTTTGTTTTGGGTCCCTTTTCTCCCTCTGGTGGAGACACGAAGGTGAGAGGGGAAAGGACTACCAAATATAGCTTCACGCTTATGGTAAGAAAATTCTTCCAGTGAGAGCTGTAGCTTTTACTTACTTTAGAAATATAAGGTTCCTGAAGATGGAGGGGGCAAGATGGCAGAGAAGTAGGGAGCTCCATACATTGCACTCGCCCCCATATCTCACACGGAAAAGATCTGAAGCCATGGAAAACCTTACAGAACCCAAGAGACTGGGAGAAAAAGGATGCAGAATCAACTGAGAACGCCTTCTAAAGGGAGTGCGACCTGGGGAAAATAAAATTGGGCCGGGATCGGCGACTCCAGGGACGGGGGCGATCCCCCTCTGCGGGGAGTGAGAGGGGAAAAAGAGAGAGTCTGAAACCGCTCAAGACACGGTCCCTGTCGCTGGGAAACAGAAAAACCTCTGCTCGGGGCACAGAAGGACCTTGCGCGCCAAATCCCTGCACACCAGGTCCCCAGGCGCCAACTCTTCCTGGAGGGGCTGCGCGTGCGGGCACCGCTCCTTTGTACTCCTGGCTCAGCTGGATCCCTGGGGGAGCCGCGCGTGTACCTCCGCGCTCCTGGCTGGCTGGAACTCTAGAGGGAAGGCAAAGGGCTTAAAACAGGGAGATTTGCCTGCGAGTTCATGTTTCAGGTGATGAGACACAGAGGGACCTGGTTTCTCTCCCTCCAGCGGGCCAGCGGGCCCCGCAGGCAAACCCCCACCCATGCTCACCAACCTGACCCTGAGGAGAAGGTAGCAGCGATTCTGGCTCCACTCCCAGGGCTAGGCAAGAACCTTGGAATTGCCCTGAGGGGATCGCTTGCAAGGTTCTGTCTATAGCAATTTCAGTGGGGCGCGCGAACTGGGATTTGGAAACTAGGCCTGGCCTGGGTTAAAGAGCGCAACCCACTTTGACTGTGCACCCAGTCTGGGGAGTTTACGCACCCAAAAAAAGCGAGGTGCAGTGCTTGGTTCAAGAAGGAACTGGAGCGCAGCCACTCTTCTCCCCACAACCACCAAGGCAGAACTCCCTCCTGACTCATTGGATCACACCACGCCCATCCCTGCTTGAGAGCTGCCCTCCTCCTCCCCCCCCCGCCCCCGAACACTGACCTGATTAACTCTGGTCACCGGCTTGTTTAAACAGTCACATTTAGTCCATTCTGTAGATGTAAATTCTACACCTACCGACCTTGTCATCTCTGTCTCTAAGGAGTAATTAGACTATATAGTTTCTCTGGATAAGAGCAGCATCCTTCTCTCACCTATCCAACCATTTTCCACCCTATAGCTCATTGAAAAAACCTGCTTATCCCTTCTGCCTGTTCGTTCTATTTCCAATTTTGCCTCATCCCCGCCCTGTCTTCTCTCTCTTTATCTATGCTCTTCAACCAGCACTGCATACACCTGGCTATTTAATTGTAGCTGGGAAATCTGGTTATATGCTTTAAACCATTTTTTGTCCATTGGTTTTCTTCTTTTTTCCTTTTCTTTCTTCTTTTTGACCTTTTAATGTATTTTTTTATTTTCTATTATTCGCCTTCCCTCCTCCATGTTTTCTCTTAACTTTTGCGTTTTCCCTCTTGGTTTGCAGGTTAGTTGGGTTTGTCTGTGCGTTTGTGTGCCTCTGCTCCCTGTGTGTTTGTCTGTCTGTTTTCTTCTCCAGGGCTACCTCAAGAAACAAGTCAGAGTACACATGGTGGAGAGGCCCAAATATCACTACGAGTAGGAAAATAAAATAACCAAGGTCTAATTAAGAGAGACCAAGAGATACCATTAAACAAACAAACAAACAAACAAACACTCCCTGAAATATAGGCCCTGGAGAGTCAAAGAGCCTTCTTGGATACAGCAGCGCTCACAGGTGCAGAGAGCATAACAAGTCATTAAAACTGAAAAAAACCAGAAAGCTAATTAAAATGATGAAACGAAAGATCTCTCCTCCAAAGAAATTCCAAGAAGAACTGACAACTAACGAACTGCTCAAAACAGATATAAGCAGCATAACTGAACAAGATTTTAGAATAATAATCATAAAATTAANTGGAGGGGGAGGGGGGAGATAGGCATGGAGGGGGGCACTTGTGGGGATGAGCACTGGATGTTATATGGAAACCAACTTGACAATAAACTATTTGAAAAAAAAAAGTAAGTTCTAAACTATGAAAGAAAAAAGAAACAAAAAAGAAAGAAAAAGAAATATAGGGTTTCTTAAGGTGGCTGTAATTTAGACCAACATGTAACCCTGTCGGTAAAGAAAGTGCTTGGGGCACCTGGGTGGCTCAGTCGGTTGAGCATCCAAATTTGGCTCAGGTGATGATCTCACCGTTCGTGTGTTCACGCCCTGCGATGGGCTCTGTGCTGACAGCTCAGAGCCTGGAGCCTGTTTCGGATTCTGTGTCTTCCTCTCTCTCTGTCCCTCCCCCGCTCACACTCTGTCATACTCTGTTCCTCAAAAATAAATAAATGTAAAAATAGTAAAAAAAAAAAAAAAAGACAATGCTTGTGCACATCTTCTATCAGAAAGTACCTTAAGAGGCAGCTGGGTAGCTCAGTCGGAAAACTGTCCCACTTCGGCGGAGTTCATGATCTCATGTCAGGCTCAGTGCTGACAGCTGGAGACTGGAGCCTGCTTCGGATTATGTGTCTCCCTCTCTCTGCCCCTCCCCTTCTCACAGTCTATTGTTCAAAAGTGAATAAACATTAAAAACATTTTTTTAATGTTTTATTTATTTCTAGGAGAGAGAGAGAGACAGCGTGAGCAGGGGAGGGTCAGAGAGAGAGGGAGTCACAGACTGAAACAGGATCCAGGCTCCGAGCTGGCAGTCAGCACAGAGCCTGACGCGGGGCCCGAACCCATGAACCGCGAGATCATGACCTAAGCGAAAGTCGGATGCTTAACCGACTAAGCCACCCAGGCGCCCCATTAAAAACATTTTTATAAAAAGAACTTTAAGCATTACAAATTTATAGATCCTGATAGCTAGGAGGAAATGAAGTCCCAAATCCTTCTTTTTGTATATTCCAAATTGTTGCAATTAAATGCAAAATGTTGATAATCCATTGGTTACTGTATCCATTAGTAATTACTGCAAATAACACTTGATAGCAAACCACTCATGAAACTCAATGCCTTGAAACAATGATATTCGCTTGCTTCTCCTGAGTGTATGGGTTGACTGAGCAGCTCTGTCGATCTTAGCTGGGCTCACTCACGTGACTACAAGTTGGCCAGGTGGCTGACTGAGGACGACGACGTAACTCTCCTCCATGTCTCTCACCCCTCCAGCAGGTTAGCTGGGTATGTTCTCAGGGCAGAGACAGGGATGCAAGAACACAACTCATTGTGTCAAGAGCAAGAAGGAATGCACACCCAATTTTGAAATCCTCTGCCTTCGAGTTATTCTCTTGACCAAAGCCAGTGTCAAGGCCAAGGCAGGATGAGAGCAGAAAGAGGTTACAAAGTTACAGGGAAGGGGTGTGGAGAGACAGAGGCCACCTCTTGAGGCCATGGATGCAATGAACCTATCACAAGGGGTGAGGTGATGGGTAGGAGTCTTGCCGTCTCCTACTTCACTACCTCCTAGAACTGTCGCCTCTGTATTGAACACTCTGGACAATATCAACTAACCAATGGATCGAGGAGATGTGATTTGTACATACAATGGAATACTACTTGGCAACAGGAAAGAAGGAAATCAAGCCATTTGCAGCAACATGGATGGAACTGGAAAGTATTAGGCTGATTGAAATAAGTCAGTCAGAGAAAGATACCATATGTCTAAACTCATATGTGGATCTTGAGAAGCTTAACAGAAAACCAGGGGGGAATGTTAGGGGAAAAATAGTTACAGAGAGGGAGGGAGGCAAACCATAAGAGACTTGAATAAACTGAGGGTGGATGCAGGTATGGGTGAGAGGGGGAAATGGGTGACGGGCACTGAGGAGGGCACTTGTTGGGATGAACACTGGGTGTTGTATGTAAGTGATGAACCACAGGAATCTACCCCAAGAACCAAGAGCACACTTTATACACCATAGGTTAGCCAATTTGGCAATAAATTATATTTAAAAACAAACCAAAACAAAAGAACACTCTGGACAAGCCAAGCCCTGAAGACCAACCTACCATAGATGAACTCATGCATCAGCTTCTTTCTCAAACTGTGACTGCCACAAATAAGAAAGAGTGAGCCTCTGGGCACATAGGTGGCTCAGTCTGTTGAACATCTGACTTCGCTTTAGGTCACGAGTTCACAGTTCGTGAGTTTGAGCCCCACATTGGGCTTGCTGCTGTCAGCACTGAGCCCTCTTCAGATCCTCTGTCCCTTTCTCCTCCTCCCCCCAAAATAAACAAACATTAAAAGAAACTGATCCTCCATTAACCAAGTTTAATGTTATCAAATTGTCCAACACATGATCATTACTAAGTTACCTGAATCTTAGGTGGTAACTTGACTCAACGTAAATATTTGGTCTTTCCTCTGTAGCCTCAAACTAAGAATTCCTGGGGTCAAAGGAAGAGAAGGAGAAGGACAAGGGATCTGGAAGGAGCTCTGTGGTCAGGATCTCACAGCACAGCTCAGCCACCTACAGCTGTGTGATGTTGAGGAAGTTATTTGGCCTCTCTGAGCCTCAGTTTCCTTACCCTCAAAATGGAGAGTAATCATTCATCTTACTCATTCATTCAACATACTTATGGAGAATCTACTAGATAGAATTCCCTGTAATTATAGAGCTCACTTCAAGCTGGAGCTGCCTAAAAGACAGCAAAATTATAATACAGGGCTAGAAAGCATGAAGCCCTAGGGACACTCAGAGGTATATCCAATCCTACTTCAGAAGATTCATGGAATTATCCGTGGTGGGAGTGATGACAGAGACTCAAGAAAAGGTAGAAATTAGCCGGGTTTTGAGGAAAGGTGTCCTAGGAAGAGAGAATGGCAGATGCAAAGTCCAAAAGTCAAGAAGATATTTTCCTTTCTGGTTTTAAAGGCAAGCTCTGCTATCATCATGGCAAACAGAAGAATATTCCAGAATATTCTAGAACAAACATTTGTAGGTACAACACAAATCCCTTGGGGCTCTCATGAAAATGCAAGTTCTGGTTCAGCCAATATGAGGTGGGTCCTGAGATCTTGCTTTTCTAGCAAGGTGATGCTGATCTGTCTGATGCACAGACCACACTTTGAGTAGGGAGGTATGAGAGTGGCCATGGAAAGGAGGATTCTTCATTTCATTGGTCCAATTTTAATATATGTACTCCCAAAGCAAGCACAGAAGATATACCTACATTTAAAACTTTCATCTCCCTCTTCTCCCTCTGGCAACCAAGATTCCATGGAGCATGAAGGACAATGAGGGATGGCGATAACGTTGTGAGCAGTGTGATTCCCACACAAGTTCTAGGAAAGTCCCTGGAGGAAGAGAGACGTTGGATCCCTGAAAGCTTCCAGGAAACCAGAATACTTTTCAAAGGGTGTTGCAATCAAGCAACCCTCCATGAAATACTGGGATCCTGCCCCACCCAGAGCTCCTACTCACCAATCGAACTCTTGTAAGTGTCCGTGCAAAACTAGCCTACAGGTCTATGTGTTTTATTCATACTCTGGGGCCGCCATTACTGTTTCACTGACTGTTTCCTTAAAAGCAGCGGGAATCTGTGTCAAAGGCTAGGTCGATCAGTCATATGACAAATCATTTATTGAGGGCCACTCTGAGTCAGACACATGACGGGTGTTGGAGAGGTACACCTGAAGCCATACGCCAACGGACTTAGGAGAAACCAAAATGGTAGCCAAATAATCTTGGCCGTGCCATTGCGCTGGGGTCTGTTATTCCCACAAAACTCTGGAAACTCAAAGAGCAGAACTGATCATCTGAAACAGAAATTCTTGGTTCCCAGAGGGCTCTGGGACAGGCAGGACTCTGCCTCTGCCCATTAAGCTGTGAAGAGATTTCAGAGACGGCTCCTGGAGGCATTGGCTTTCCTCAAACGTTGCTGCATAGGATACTGGCAGTAAGAAAGATCGTCATCCCTGTGAGAGAGAAATCAGAATTAAAATCACAGCAGGATTAGTACAATATGATTCCGGGGGGTTGTAAATACTTGGGTCTTATAAATACAGAGAGATGGAAACAAACACTAGAAGGATGAACATTACAACATTAACAAGGATCGCCTCTATGGTGACAGGCACTAATGGCAAACTCTAAAGCTATTCTCAACCTCTTCACCATTCATAGCTTCCACTCTAGAAGCAGGAAAGCCAAATACTTGCTTTGTCAAATTCCTTTGTACCTATGTAAGGTCATGTGATACAGTTCTGACCAATTACTGGAAGGGAAACCCAATGAGGGGTTTCTGGGAAAGATTTTGTTTCCTCTGAAAGAGGGAAGCCTGAAAGGAGAATTTGAGGCTTCTCCCTATCCCTCTTCTTGCTTTCAATGTGGTCATGATGTCTGGAGCTTTGGCAACCATCTTGCAACCATGGAAATCATTTGATGAACGGTCAACAAGCTCATAGTGGAATGGAAAAGTTGAGAAAACCTAAATCCTTTCCAACACCCCTGAGCAACATAACCAATATCAGCAACACCTAACTTTGGGTTTCAATTTTTGCAAAAACAAATTAGTATTTTTTTTCTATTTAATTAAGCCACTGAATCTTAGTTACTTGTTCTTGGATAAATCAGTGAAAAAAATTGTAATGAGGGATAAAAGAGCTATTGTGTAAAGTGCAGTTTTACATCTCTGTAAGTTTTTTAAAAATGTTTTATTTTTTTCTGAGACACATAGAGAGAGAGACAGCATGAACAGGGGAGAGGCAGAGAGAGAGGGAGATACAGAGTCCAAAGCAGGCTCCAGGCTCCAAGCTAGCTCTCAGAGCAGAGCCCAACAAGGGACTCGAACCCACGAACTTTGATATCATGACCTGAGCTGAAGTCGGACACTTAACCGACTGAGCCACCCAGCCGCCCCAGCAACTCTGTAAAGTTAAAACATTTTTTTAAACATTTATTTATTATTGAGAGACAGAGAGAGACAGAGCATGAGTGGCACAAGGGCAGAGAGAGAGAGGGAGACACAGGATCTGAAGCAGGGTCCAGGTTCTGAGCTGTCAGCACAGAGCTGAACATGGGGCTCAAACTCACCATCTGTGATATCATGCCTTAGCGAAAGTGGGACACCTAACCAATTGAACCACCGAGGTGCCCCTACAACTCTGTAAGTTTTAAATAGCAATAGTAGCAATGGAAAATTATGAGTAAAAATCAGTCTTGCCTGCTTTTGAACGTTCATATCTTTAAAAAAATATTTTTTTAATGTTTTATTTATTTCTGAGAGAGTGTGTGTGTGAGTAGGGGAGGGACAGAGAGAGAAGGAGATACAGAATCCGAAGCAGGCTCCAGGATCTGAGCTAGCTGTCAGCACAGAGCCCAATGCGTGGCTCGAACCCACAAACCATGTGATCATGACTTGAGCCAAAGTCGGATGCTTAACCTACTGAGCCACCCAGATACCCCTTGCATGTTCCTTTCAATGTTTCTGAAATTATATATGTGTAGCATAAGTCATGTAATTTATACATTTATAGAATTCATTTTATGGTACTATGAAATTTTATATAAAACTGTATAATATATAATATGTAACTTTCTAATTATATGTCGAATTCTATATATGTATGTGATTATATATAAAATTATCAACAAGGGAACTTGGCAGATGTTATCACTGGCTCAAAAAAGAATGCAAGGAACAGACATAATACATATATATATAATAAATACTATAAATGAGAGCTATATGATACCTATTATATAATATGTTATATAAAATGTACGTATGTTCTTTGAAGTCTCTTTTGAGCCAGTTTAACATTTTCTTCACCCCCTCATGATGATAGAGTAGAATAAAATCCTTAATGTACGGTCACGTTATATCTGTATGAGTCATTTTATCTTTTTTAGTTCACACAGCTACCATGGGGCAAAGCCGGGATTTAAGCCCAGGCTGCCTGGTGCCTGAACCCCAACTCTTGAACCCCAACACCACACTTTGTCAAATGTGCAAAAATATACATGGACACACAGCTCACAGCTGGTTCTCCATGCACAGTGCTGGTATTGCTAAGCGGCAGTTCCGTTTGAATGGAAGTCTGCGCAAAACACACCGTCTCTCACCGTTTTAGAAGTGGAGGGGACAGAGGACAGTAACATCCCTGAGGTCTGGGACTCGGAGCTGCGTTTGGTCTTCCTGGTAATGCATTTCCTGTATTCTTCCCGCACCTGGAGGAAGACACGCACGAGAAGATGAGTTGTTCCCAGATCAGGGACATGGGCGGACACTCGCGTGTCCCCTGAAGGATGGGCTCAGGAAGAGCAGTGTTGTACCTGGCGGTTGAGCAGATAATGAATGATGAAGATGAAGGTCCCCTGCAGGCTGTTGACGATGGTGAACAGATAGGCCATGATCTTGGCCATGGGTCCGATCTGGAAAATACCGAACACCCAGGAGCACCCCAGGATGAAGAACTGGGCAAAGGCCTTGAACGTCAGTAACCTGGGGGAGAAGGTTTGCAGAGATTAAGGTTCCTGGAAGGGGCTGCTGTCCTCAGGGACCCACCGCTCCCACCATGTCACCTGCCACCTGAGAGGTGGGAATAAATGTGGGGTAGAGTCTCCAAGCCCAGAGGCAGAGAAATCGAATCCTACTGGCTTTGAGAAGGCAGTTGGCCTACAGATGCACGTAGCACAAAGACGTGTGGACACACATATATAATGCGAGAGTGTTTAGAGTGATCGCGTGCTTGGAGGGCCTGCAGGTCCAAGAACTAGGGAACGGTGACACCGTGAGTAAGAGATACCATGACATGTTTCTTGAAGAAAAACTCACATGACATAAAATTCACGATTTTCAACCTTTAAAGCATGTGATTCAGGGGCATTTGGCACATTCACAATGCTGTGCAAACACCGTCACCACCCGGTTCTAAGACATTTTTATCACCCTGGAAAGAAACCCCATACCTATCAGGATTCATTCCCCACCCACTCCTCCCCCAACTGAAGCAACCCAAACGTTCGTCTGTTGATGAATGGATAAATGAAACACGGTCTGTCCACACAGTGACTATTATTCTCCCATAAGAAGGAATGAAATGCCGACAGCTGCTACAAAATGTGGATGAACCTTGAAGACCTGCTCAGTGAAAGAAGCTAGACAGAGGGGCGGCTGGGTGGCTCAGGTGGTTAAGCTTCGTTTCAGGACATGATCTCAGGGTTTGAGTTGGAGCCCCATGTCAGGCTCTGTTGTGACAGTTCCGACCTGGAGTCTGTGTCAGATTCTGTGTCTCCTTTCTCTCTGCACCTTCTCTGTTCATGCTCTGTCTCTCTCTCAAAAAAACAAAAACAAAAACAAAAACATTAAAAAAAAAAAGAAGCCAGACATAGAAGGACTCAGAGCATATGATTACTTTCCTAGGAAATATCCAGACTAGGCATTCTATGGAGACTTAAAAAAAATGATAAAATCATGTTTCTTATTTTTCTTAATAGTTTATTGTCAAGTTGGTTTCCATATAACCCCAGTGCTCATCCCCACAGGTACCCTCCTCCATGCCCATCATCCCCTTTCCCCTATCCACCAGCCCCATCAGCTATATGTTTGTACTCAGCATTCAAGAGTCTCTCACGGTTTGCCTCCCTCCCTCTCCTCCCCTATTACCCCCTTCTTCTCCCCCATGGTCCTCCGTTAAGTTCCTCCGAATCCTCCTATACGTGCAAACATATGATATTTGTCCTTCTCTGCCTGACATTTCGTTCAGCATAACACCCTCAAGTTCCATCTATGTTGCTACACATGGCCAGATTTCATTCTTTCTCATTGCATGTAGTAGTCCATCGTATAGATACACCACATCTTCTTGATCCATTCATCAGTTGATGGACACTTAGGTTCTTTCCATGTTTTGGCTATTCTTCAGAGTGCTGCTATGAACAGTGAGGTACATGTGCCCCTATGCATCAGCGCTCCTGTATCCCTTGGGTCAATCCCTAGCTGTGCTACTGCTGGGTCATAGGGGAGTTCTATTAATTTTTTGAGAATCTCCACACTGTTTTCCAGAGGGGCTGCACCAGTTTACATTCCCAACAGTGTAGGAGGGTACCCGTTTCTCCACATCCTTGCCAGCATCTAGAGTCTCCTGATTTGTTCATTTTAGCCACTCTGATCGGCATGAGGTGGTATCTCAGTGTGGTTTTGATTTGTTTTTCCTTGATGACGAGGGACGCTGAGCATCATTTCATGTGTCTGTTAGCCATCTGGATGTCCTCTTTGGAGAAATATCTGTTCATGTCTTCTGCCCATTTCTTCACACAATCATTTGTTTTTCGGATGTGGAGTTTGGTGAGTTCCTTATAGATTTTGGATACTAGCCCTTTATCTGATATGTCATTTGCAACTATCTTTTCCCATTCCATCGGTTGTCTATTAGTTTTATTGATTGCTTCCCTTGCTGTGCAGAAGCTTTTTATCTTGATGAGGTCCCAATAGTTCATTTTTGCTCTTGATTCCCTTGCCTTTGGGGATGTGTCAAGTAAGAAACTGCTGCAGTTGAGGACAAGGAGGTTGTTTCCTGCTTTCTCCTCTAGGGTTTTGATGGTTTCCTGTCTCATGTTCAGGCCCTTTATCCATTTTGAGTTTATTTTTGTGTAGGTGTGAGAAAATGATCTAGTTTCATTCTTCTGAATGTTGCTGTCCAGTTCACCCAGCACCATCTGTTAAAGAGGCTATCTTTTTTCCACTGGATACTCTTTCCCACTTCGTCAACGATTAGTTGGTCATACATTTGTGGGTCCAATTATGAGTTCTCTATTCTTTTCCTTTGGTCTATGTGTCTGTTTTTGTGCCAATACCATAGTGTCTTGATGACTACAGCTTTGTGGTAGAGGCTAAAGTCTGGGATGGTGATGCTTCCCGTTTTGGTTTTCTTCTTCAATATTACTTTGGGTATTCAGAGTCTTTTGTGGTTCCATACAAATTATAGGATAGTTTGTTCTAGTTTTGAGAAGAATGCTGGTGCAATTTTGATTGGGATTGCATTGAATGTGTAGATTGCTTTGGGTAGTAATGACAATTTAACAATATTTATTCTTCCAGTCCATTAGCATGGAATGTTTTTCCATTTCTTTGTGTCTTCTTCAGTTTCCTTTATAGGTTTTCTATAGTTTTCATTATACAGATCTCTTGCATCTTTGGTTAGGTTTATTCCTAGGTATTTTATGCTTTGTTTCTGCAATTGTGAATGGGATCAGTTTTTTTATTTCTCTTTCTGTTGCTTCATTACCAGTGTATAAAAATGCAACCAATTTCTGTATGTTGATTTTGTACCCTGCAACTTTGCTGAATTCATGGATCAGTTCTAGTAGGCTTCTACCTGAGGTAGTTTGTCAGGTTTTCTATGTAGAGTATCATTCGTCTGCGAAAAGTGAACGTTTGGCTTCTTCTCTGCCAATTCTGATGCATTTTATTTCCTTTTGTTGTCTGATGGCTGACGCTAGGACTTCCAGCACTATGTTAAACAACAGTGGTGAGAGTGGACATCCCTGTCGTGTTCCTGACCTCAGGGAGAAAGCTCTCAGTTTTTCCCCATTGAGGATGATGTTAGCTGAGGGCTTCTCATAGATGGCTTTTATGATCTATAAGTAAGTTCCTTGTATCCCGATTTTCTCGAGGGTCTTTATTAAGAAGGGATGCTGTATTTTGTCAAAAGATTTTTCTTCATCTATNTGATCTATAAAAGTTCCTTGTATCCCGATTTTCTCGAGGGTCTTTATTAAGAAGGGATGCTGTATTTTGTCAAAAGATTTTTCTTCATCTATCGACAGGATATGTTTTTTTCCTATTCTTTGGTTAATGTGATGTATCACATTGATTGATTTGCGAATATTGAACTAGCCCTGTAACCCGGGAATGAATCTCACTTGATGATGGTGGATAATTCTTTTTATGTGCTTTTGAATTCAATTTGCAAGTATCTTGTTGAGGATTTTTGCATCTGTATTCATCAAGGATATTAGCCTGTAGTTCTCTTTTTTTGCTGGGTCTCTGTGACTTGGGAATCAAAGTGATGCTGTCTCATACAATGAGTCTAGAAGTTTTCCCTCATTTTCTATTTTTTGGAATAGACTGAGAAGAATGGGTATTAATTCTGTTTTATTTTATTATTATTTTTTTACAAATAGCTTATTGTCAAGTTGGTTTCCATATAACACCCAGTTGCCATCCCCACAAGTGTCCTTTTCCATAACCATGTCCCCCCCCCTTCCCCCCACACCCATCAGTCCTCAGTTTGTTCTCTGTTTTAAATGTCTAGTAGAATTCCCAAGGACACCATCTGGCCCAGGGCTCTTATTTGTTGGGAGATTTTTGATAATTGATTCAATTTCTTCACTAGTTATGGGTCGGTTCAGATATTTTATCTCTTACTGTGTGAATTTTGGTAGTGAGTGTGTATTTAGGAATTTTTCCATTTCTTCTAGGTTGTCTAGTTTATTGGCATATATTTTTTCATAGTATTCCCTGATAATTGCTTGTATTTCTGAGGGGTTGGTTGTAATGAGTCCAATAATATTCAAGATTTTGTCTATTTGAGTGCTCTCTCTTTTCTTTTTGAGAAGCCTGGCTACAGGTTTGTCAATTTTTTTTTTTTTCCAAAAACCAACTCTTGGGTTCATTGATCTGTTCAACTGTTTTGGATTCTATGTTGTTTATTTCTGTGCTGATTTTCATTATTTCTCTTTTCCTACTGGGTTTGGGGTGCTCTTGTTGTTATCCTTCTAGTTCCTTTAGGTGCACTGTTAGATTTTGTACCTGCACTTTTCCCAATTTCTTTAAATAGGCCTGGAGTGCAATGTACTTTTCTCTTAGGACTGACTTTGCCACATCTCATAGAGTTTGAATTGTTGTATTTTAATCTTCGTCTGTTTCCATCTATTTTTTAATTTTTTCTCTAATTGTCTGGTTGGCCCAGTCGTTCTTTAGTAGGGTGTTCTTTAACCTCCATGTTTCTGGAGGTTTTCTAGACTTCCTGTGATTGATTTCAAGTCTCATAGCATTCTGATCTGAAAGTGTGCATGGTATGATAATTTCTTTAATATTTATTGAGGGCTGCTTTATGTCCCAGTATGTGATCTATCTGGGAGAATGTGCCATGTGCACTTGAGAAAAAAGTGAATTCCATGGCCTCAGGATATACAGGTCTAAATATATCTGCAGTCTTCATTAGGTCCAATGTGTCATTCAAGTCCATTGTTTCTTTGGTGATTTCCTTTCTAGTTGATCTATCCATTGCTGTAAGTGGAATATTAAAGTCCCCTGCTATTAGCACATTTTTATCCATAAGATTGTTTCTATTTGTGATTGTTTTATGTATTTGGGTGCTTCTGTATTCAGTGCATAGACATTTATAATTGTTATCTCTTCCTGATGGATAGACCCTGTAATTATTATATAATGCCCTTCTTCATCCCTTGTTACTGCCTTTACTTTAATGTTCAGTTTGTCTGATATAAGTATGGCTACTCCAGCTTTCTTTTGACTTCCAGTAGCATGATAGATATTTTTCCATCCCCTTTCTTTCAGTCTGAAGGTATCCTCAGATATAAAATGAGTTTCTTGTAGACAGCAAATAGCTGGATTTTGTTTTTATGCCCATTCTGCTACCCTATGTCTTTTGATTGGAGCATTTAGTCCGTTTACATTCAGTGTTATTATTGGAAAATATGGGTTTAGAGCCATTGTGTTCTTTGTAGGATTCAAGCTTGTGGTGGTGTCTCTGGTACCTTGCATTCCTTGCAACATTTCCCTCATAGAGTCCTCCTCAGGACTCTTGTAGGGCTGGTTTAGTGGCAACGAATTCTTTCGATTTTTGTTTATTTGGGAAGACTTACCTCTCCTTCTATTCTGAATGACAGGCTTACTGGATAGAGGATTCATGGCTGCATATTTTTTCTGTTCATCACATTGAAGATTTCCTGCCATTCCTTTCTGGCCTGCCAAGTTTCAGTAGCTAAGTCTGTAACCACTCTGATAGGTTTCCCTTTGTATATGAAGCTCCTTTTACCCTACCTGCTTTCAAAATTCTCTTTGTCCTTATATTTTGTCAGTTTCACTATGATATGTAGTGCAGAAGATCGATTCAAGTTATGTCTGAAGGGAGCTCTCTATGCCTGTTAGATTTCAATGTCTGTTTCCTTCCCCAGACTGATGAAGTTCTCTGCTATAATTTGTTCAAGGACTCCTTCAGCACCTTTCCCTCTCTCTTCCTCTTCTGGAATTCCTATGATATGGATATTGTTTTGTTTGATTGCATCACTCAGCTCTCGAACTCTCTTTTCGTGTTCCTGGATCAGTTTAGCTCTCTTTTTCTTGGCTTCCTCTTTTTCTATAATTGTGTCTTCCAATTCACATATTCTTCTCTCTGCCTCTTCATCTGTGCATTGGATGCTTCCATTTTATTATGCATCTTATTTATAGCATTTTTTAAATTCATAACAACTATTTTTAAGCTCCATAGTCTTTGTAGCAATAGTTTCTCTGATGTCCTCCATGCATTTTTCAAGCCCAGCAATTAATTTTATGACTATTGTTCTAAATTCTTGTTCAGTTATGTTGCTTATATCTGTTTTGAGTAGTTCTTCAGCTGTCATTTCTTCCTGGAATTTCTTTAGAGGAGAGTTCTTCCGTTTCATCATTTTGATTAGCTTTCTGTCTCTTATTAGTTTTAAAAGCTTGTTATGCACTCTGCACCTGTGAGTACTGCTGTTTTTTTTTTAATTTTTTTTAATGTTTTATTTATTTCTAGGAGGGAGAGAGAGAGAGACAGCGTGAGCAGGGGAGGGTCAGAGTGAGAGGGAGTCACAGACTGAAATAGGCTCCAGGCTCTGAGCTGGCAGGCAGCACAGAGCCCGACGCGGGGCTCGAACCCACGAACCACGAGATCATGACCTAAGCGAAAGTCAGACGCTTAACCGACTAAGCCACCCAGGCGCCCCAGTACTGCTGTATTAAAGAAGGCTCTTTGAGTGTCCAGGGCCTGTCCTTTCAGGAAGTCTTCTTTGAATGGTGTCTCTTGGTCTGTCTTGTTGAGACTTTGGTTATTTTATTTCCCTACTCATAATGGTATTTGAGACTCTCCACCATGTGTACTTTGGCTTGTTTCTTGAGGTAGCCCTATAGGGTTTTCTTAGTGGACTCTGTCTCCTTTTCCTCCCAAACTCCTGGATTCTGTAAGGGTTCCAAAGGCTTCAGGCCTTCTCCGTTTGAGAGATGGAGGCAAGTGAAATGTACGGGACTCCCTATTTCTCCACCATCTTGCCTCCTTCCCCAAAATAATTTTTTTTTTAATGAGATGAGAGTGACAACGTATTATAGGGGGTAAGGGTACAGGCTCTGAAGACCTGTGGAAACTGTGCCTCAGTTTGTCAAGTTGCTCTAGAAATAATACTACAATACCTATGGTGTGGTAATAATTGTTCTACAGATTAAATGAGATGACAAGTGTCTAAGGGTGCTTACAGCAGCATATGGCACAAAAACATTTTTGTTAGTTGTTTTTAACACGAGTATTGATATGAAGTTAGCTACATATTATATAGAGAAAACCCCACAAAGTTCAGAATGGTATGTATAGTACCCTATCATTTATGTAATCCAAAGGTGAATGTGTAAGTGTAGAATATTCTAGAAGGAATCTCAATTCAAATGATAATGGCTACTTAGGATGGGAAAAATTTGAGAAGAAAGGGGGAATTATTTCCCATGTGTTCGCTTTTGTACTGATTAATTTTTCTTCCCATTGAGTGTATTAACTTTGTCTTAAACTTTCTGTATAAATTTTTAAAGATTTTAAAATATAAAATTTAAAAATATTTAGAATTTAAGATGATGAGGGACTGGACACTGAGAAGAAAACAAGCAGAGGACATCATATGGTTCCTGAGAATAAAACCTAGATAAGGTCTGCCCNGAGTGCATGCAAGGTGTAGAAGGACAGACAGAGGGGGGACAGAGGATCCGAAGGAGGCTCTGCACTGAGAGTTAAGAGCCAAATGTGGGGCTTAAACGCACAAACCATGAAATCATGACCCAGGCTGAACTTGGACATGTAACTGCCTGAGCCACCCAGGCACCCCTGACTTTGGTAGGTTCTTAAAATGAAGATCAGTTGAGTGAGGAAGTTAAAGACACAAACCGCCTATAAGAATATGAAAAAGTACCACATCTGTTTGATAAAATAATATATACAAAACTAAGATAATAAGATTGCATATTTCACCTATTCAATCAGCAGAACATCACAAAGAAAATGATAAACCCCAGTGTTGGCAAAGCTGCATGTAAACACGCACTTCTGCAAATGGAAACAAATTTTCTGGAAAACAGTTTGCAATTATACTAAAAGCATGACAATATAACCTGCCCTTTAGTTCAGGCCATTTCATGCCTACTATTATGCTCAAATAATTGCAGATGTGGAGAAAGATGTATCTATAAGGGTATTCAAGACCACATTGCTTATAATAGTCCTCCCACTACCACACCAAAACAGAAACAACTTGGATGTCCACGAATAAGTCATGATTTAAATAAGTTGTGTTGTGTTATTACATTGAAATGTTTTACAAAGCATACAAAATATATTGTCAAAGAATTTCTAGTTAAATTGAAAAAATATTCATGACATAAGTAAGTGAAAAATGGCTCTAAAAATTAGGTAGATGGTAGGCTTCTGTTTTTGTAAATATGCACATATAACTGTGCACAGTAGATATTAGATGGTGTATTAACGGTTTCAATATATGAAATATTCATCCTTCCTAGTAACTGTAGTAATGCTTCATAAGCCACATCAAGTGGTCAATGTTAATACCCCCAGTATACAGATGAGGAAACAGATTCATACAGGTTGTGTAACTTGACTAAGGTCACACGGCTTATAAGTGAAAGAGCTGGTGCTTGAGCCCACAGATCTAGACAGTGCGCTGTTCTGTCCTGGGCACCGGACCAAGCACACAAAGAGGTGCTCAGGGAATGTGTGTGGGAAGGATGAAGGAGACTGGTAGAGAGAAAGGGAAGGAGAGACTGCACCTGGTGCCTTTGAGTGTTGAGATTTCCGCATTGACGCTGGAAAGCTTCTGCCTCAGGATACACAACGTGCAAGTCAGAAGGATGAAATTGATCTACAAAATCAAGCAGAGAGGACTGAGATATCGGGCAGACAAATGGGCAATGGCCACACCACCTGTCAAAAACCCATAGTGTGCGGTACCCATTCCAGGAAGCCCGATAATAAGCCTTACAGCAATCAACACTTAACACCAAGCTGTTGACTGTTGGCTGACAGCCTCCCTGATTTCTTCCCTCATTTCCAAGTTAGAACCCAACAGAAAAAGCTGACACGCTCCCCTAAGCATTCACATTGGGTGCCCTGTTTTGAGTTAGCCTGCATCTAGAGTCCCAGTGCCTACAGCCTCCAAGCAGGCACACCGGAAGCCTTCCCTTTTCCCCTAAAAACCTTCTGACGCCTCTCCCTGCTTCTGAGTCTCTACTAAGTGCAAGTCATGGTGCCCGACTCCCTTCCTATAGCAATAAATAGTTTTACTTGTTCTCATTTGGGGGATCGCCATTGATTTCCACCCCACATGGATGCATGTGGGAAGTTAGACTCAAGATTGATCCCTTGTTGGGGTTGAACTGTTGAATCCCCAGGGCCTCAGAATGTGATCTTATTTGTAGCCAGGGTCTTTACCAGAGGTGATCAAATTGAAATGAGCTCATTAGGGCAGATCCTAATTCCACATGACCTTACAAAATGGAAATTTGGACACAGAAGCAGACATGCACAGAGAAAGCAAACATGTATAAGCCAAGGGACTCCGGAAGTTAGAAGACTGGAATGGAGGGGCACATGGAGGCTTGGTTGGTTGAGCGACTGACTATTAATTTATGCTCAGGTCATGATCCCAGGGTCACAGGATCAAGCCCCACATCAGGCTCTGCCGAGTGTGGAGCCTGTGTAGGATTCTGTCCCTTCCTATCTCCATCTCTCTCTCTTTCTCCCCCTCCCCTCTCTCTCCCTCTCCACCACTTTCTGCCACTATCCCCCTGCCTGCTAAAAACAAAATAAATAAAACTGGAACAGATCCTTCATTTGGGCTTCAGAGGGGACATGGCCCTGTCCACCCCTCAATTTTACACTTGCAGCCTCTAAAACTGGGAATGGTAAAGTTCATGGAAGGCTTCCTGGAGGATGCTAAATTCTGTTGTTCTAAGCCACCCAATTAGCGATACAGTGGACACTATGTCTGTGATACACAATTCTTATTTGTCAGTTATACCTCAATAAAGCTGAAAAAAATCTCTAGGCTTCCCTTTCTTCCATCCCACTGTTTTCTTCTACCCCAACACCACTAATTCCTCTTCATTTCTTTCTTCGTTCTCTCTCATTCAACATCTACCCTCAGAAGACATCAACAGACCTATTCCTACTGAAACATAAAAGACAGATCAGATTGAGCTCCCCTCCAGGCGATTTGCATGTTGACAGAGGGCAAAAAAAAAAAAATCCACAAGTGAAAGAAATCGCACTCTAAATTTGAAATCTCAAGAACCAGGGATCAGAGGGGAGGACGTTTGACCTCAGCCGGGCACACTGCACCAAGCAACTTGCTTTACCGTGATGATGACGCAGACCGGCCCCAGGAAACTCCAGATGAATCCTGTGCTTGGGTTCAGCCAGCAGCTACGAAGACAAACAGGAGTCAGCGCCTGTTTAACTCCTGACCCTACAGTCACTCCCTCTCTCCCCCAAAATGCACTAATGGAGGATATTACAGGAAGCCGATCCTGAGATGAAAAGTCTCATGACGGGTCGGGTGACACTTCAGTTTTCTTTGGACCACAGCGAGTCTGCTTTCAGACCTTCTTCCTGGGTGAATGTTCCTGAAGTGATCACTTGATGCCCTGCGCAGAGCTTGCCCTCAATATGTAACCTTTGCCATCTCTTCCTCTCTGCTCAGACATCTCTACTGGCACACCTGGTCATTCAAATCTCAGCTCGAATGCCACCTCATCTGAAAAGCCACTTGGGACCCTCCCTACCCCTGGTTTTTCTCTAGCAGACCATGCTGCTTTCATTATTTTTTTTTAAATAGCATCTACTGGTGTCATAAATTATTGTGGTGTTTCCTTGAAAACTGTCCATATTCCCCTTCCAGACTCTGAGCTGTATGAGAATCTTAAATGATACTTACCAGCATACTACCCTAAATCATCTCGCACAGACCCGTGTGATAAACAGACCTTGCTCTAAAACAGACAATGGTGATGATGATGATGATAATGATGATGATGATGATGGCACGTCTAGCGCTTTACCCTGTGACAGACACCATTCTGAATGTTTTGCAGATAATAACTCATTTAACCCTCACAACACTAGGATGTCGGCATTGCTGTTTGCCTCTATTGTATGGGTGAGGAAGTGGAAGCCTACAGAGGTTAAGTAACTTGCCCAAGGCCCAGCCAGAAGGTCATGGAGCAAGGATTCAAACCCAGGCAGGTTGGTTTCAGAATCCAGATTTCAAAGCTGCACAACCAAGTTTCTTTCATTGGTTACACCGCCACCATTCACCTATTCTATAGGTCAAACAGTGGCTCCTGGATAAGTGCAGTGTACAAGAGGTGCAACAGACCATGGCAGCCCTGAGACCCACAAGCCATAAAGGGCTCAAGAAATGATTGACACAATTACCACTACTGTTATTGCTCTTCTTCTTGTTCACATAATTATCATCATGGACCTTGACAGCAGGGTGTTCAGGGAGACAGAGGGGTCGCGCTTACCGATTATGCATCCCATAGCCCTGTGGTTGCACGACGGCAGAGATGGCCACCACCAGCCCTGGGAGCCCGTAGCCAAAGGCACAGATGTACCACATCTTGATGTTGTGAGAGCTGAAGTAATTCATCATCTTCAGGTTCCTGACCATTAGGAAGAGCATCACAGCCTCCACCAGCATCCAGAAGAAGCAAGCCAGGAAAAGGTAGTGCAGGAAGCCTGCAATGACGGCACAGCCCATCTGGAGAAGAGAAGTGTGCACACTCGAGACCCCTGGCGCCTCCAAGGGGCAGGTTCTCAGACACAGTGGGGCTGCTCCTTTGATTGGAATTTCCCCTTATCCATCCCTTTGGTAGGGGATCCAGTGGAATGTATGGTGTTTGGAAGCATCCCTAGTCTCCACTGGAGGTCAGTAGCGCCCTCTCCCAGGGATTACCATCGATCAAGTCTCTAGATATTACTGAGTGTCCCCTAGAGAAAGAATCATCCAAGGCAAGAACCAGTGGTTTTAACAGTAAAAGGAGAGACCACCACAGTATATAACACGACCAGGGAAACAATTTCAAAATGACACCTATCACAAGAGTGCGTAAACCAGGTAAAGAATTGGGGAACAAGTATCATCAAAAGGGGGTATAGCACGTGCAAAGGTACTGATGTGAGAACTAGCGTAGAGATTATTGGGTAGGATGAGCAGGGGCAGATGTGGAGATGATGGGGCTGGGCGAGGACACAGCCTGAGGGATGTGAGACCTGGTTGTCAGTCTTGTCTATACCGACGAGGAAGAGCGCCTTGGCCAAGAAGAGGCACACACAGAGGTGCAGGTGGAGGTAGGTGTTCTGGTTGCGAATGGCACGACACAGGAGGAAGGTGGCGATGGCCAAGACGAGACACACCAGGGAGATGATCAAGCCCACGTGGCTAATGATGTACAGGGAGAACTCCGTCTGTCAGGAAACAGATACATCATTCAGAGAGGGGTCAACATCCCTCCAGGCAGAAAAAAGAAAAAGAATTATCCAGACTCCTGAAAGGGTTCGAGGACCTTTTCTCCTTTGACACTCAGAGTGAAGGAGGTGCTGTCCATCGCCATCCTTTGCCCTCCATCAACACCCATTCCCATCTGGTCCTGTGCCTCACCCATGCCATATTAGGGCAGGGTGTCTACAAACTACATTTCCCAGAATCGCCTGGGGGTACGGTGTCCTTCAGGTTTCCCAGGGAGATGTATGCATGAGGTTTTTAGAAGGCAGAAAAGAGGGAGCCACCAGCCTTCTGTGGACGAGCAAGCGATGGCTGGGCTCCGTGCTCTAGCTGTCCCCTCTTCTGTTGACAGCAGCATTTTGTGACCTCTGGTTTACAGCTGCAAGGGGTGATCTCGAAGCCAGACCCCAGGTGGCAACCTCTGATTCCAACCTCCTCCATCCCTCCCCATAATTTTGTGACCATCCTGTCCCTTGCCTGAAATTCGTAGAGCGATCATTGTTTCCTGCACTGAACTGGCACTGCCACAGTGACGTTCAGGGATGCCCCGATTTCTGGGAGCAGATATGGCACACTGAGCCCTTCACCTATGCTGTCAATCATAACTGATATAAAAGTTTCCAGGTCCTTCTGGGAAGATGTGCCAAGGCACCATCTCACAAGCTACTCCCTATGATTCTGTTACGTGGTGGCGAAGAGAACGGACTATCGTTCTGCCAGTTCCTAGTTGTATGAGCCTGGGAAAGAGACTTAACTGCTCTGTGCCTCGGTTTTCTCATCTGTTAAAAAAGGATCCTAATGAATATACTAAATGATACTAAATGGAAAGACTTCAAGTGCTCACAGCTGTGCAGGGAACACACTACCTGCCCTCCACTGAGTCTACTCCACTCACCAAGGCTCGCTTCACCCACCCTGCCCCGCCCCATCACTAGCTCTCACTGACACACTTCTGGATCCCTATTGCACCACTTCTCACCCCATTTGCTTAGTTTTGTGGAAAGAGACCTCTGGAGACAGTCTGTCCTGGGTTCAGGTCTCATCTGCACCCATTTAGTTTTCTGAGTAAGCGGGCTATGGAGCCTCAGCCCCCATCCTGTAAAATGGCCTGAAAACATTTACCTTAAAATAAAGGGTCCAACACAGGCTATCATGCTCTACGAATGGGATCTGTCATTATTAACTCATTCAGGGGTCATTTCTCCTTGTATATGGGAGTTTCATGACTTTGCAGCCAAACTATGAATTCTCCAAGGGCAGAGGCACACCCTGTCTGTCCCCCATGACTGTGCCCCACAACACCCAAGGCCATGGGAGACACACAATGGATGTTCATTCACAATATTTTCCCCTCGGATTTGGA
>NW_027527386.1:60956-91812 GCF_008692635.1 Crocuta crocuta
CACCAAGGCTCGCTTCACCCACCCTGCCCCGCCCCATCACTAGCTCTCACTGACACACTTCTGGATCCCTATTGCACCACTTCTCACCCCATTTGCTTAGTTTTGTGGAAAGAGACCTCTGGAGACAGTCTGTCCTGGGTTCAGGTCTCATCTGCACCCATTTAGTTTTCTGAGTAAGCGGGCTATGGAGCCTCAGCCCCCATCCTGTAAAATGGCCTGAAAACATTTACCTTAAAATAAAGGGTCCAACACAGGCTATCATGCTCTACGAATGGGATCTGTCATTATTAACTCATTCAGGGGTCATTTCTCCTTGTATATGGGAGTTTCATGACTTTGCAGCCAAACTACGAATTCTCCAAGGGCAGAGGCACACCCTGTCTGTCCCCCATGACTGTGCCCCACAACACCCAAGGCCATGGGAGACACACAATGGATGTTCATTCACAATATTTTCCCCTCGGATTTGGAAAGCCAGAGCAGAAAGTCAGTACTGACCGTGAGCTCCCCAGAAGCCATGACGATGGCCAGGTTCATCATCTGATTACAGCTGCACACAGTATGCATCTCAGAAGCTTCACGGATCGCACAGCCAGAGTGTATCCACCTGCCACCTTCCATGTCCGTGTCCCAGGAAACGCAGATACGCGTCTCAAATGGCTGCTTTGGCTGTAAATGTAAAGGCTTGGGTCACCTGAGACTCTCTCTCAAATGGATTCAGTATGACCAACTTCAGGGGTCATCTAGGACAAGAATATGCAGGTATGTTTGGGAGGGAATGGAAGGAAATGTAATACTTCAGTGTGTGAGGATGGAGAGAAAGATCTTGGATACCAGATCTGCCTCTACTACTGACTTGGTCATAGCTAATAAAGTCCCTGTAAATGTTCCTGCATCAAAATTCTTAATCTGAGCCCAATCTTGCCCAGTGATGAATGGGTGATTATACGCATTCTATGGTATATGATATATATATTCTATGTGCTATATATTACACATGCTATATATCATATATGCTCTATATTATACACGCTAAATATTATATATGTTATATATAATACATGCTATACATTGTATACTCTATATATAATATATGCTATATATTATATATGCTATATGTTAATGTGCTATATATATTATATATGCTATTTATATTGTAACATATATGATTATATGCACTATATATTATATATGGTATATATTATATGTACTATATATTACATATGCTATATATCATATATACTCTATAATATATATGCTGTATTTTATACACGCTGTATATTATATATGCCATATATTATTAGCCATATATTACATGCCCCACATAGTATATATGCCATATTATACACACTATATATCATGTATGCTATATATTATATGCTCCATATATTATATATGCTATATAAAAAGCTATATATAATACATGCTATATATTATACACGGTATACATTAATTACACTGTATATTATATATGCTATATACTATATACGCTATGTGCTATATGTGCTATATATACTATATATGCTATATATATTTTAATATATATATGAGAGACCAATCCTCTGGAAGTGGACTTTGGGGATCGGCTTGAGTTGCTAGGAACTGTTAGCTGTCTAGAAGCTGATACCTTCATGGGTCTCTATCAGAAATGAAAGTAATGCCCACTGTGGGGTGAGGTGTTGTCAACTGGAAGATAGGGGCTCAACAAGAACCTCTTCACAAACCTCGATGTTCTCCAGCGTGTAAATGACTGGGTTAGAGAACCCATCTTGCTTCTCCCCAGTCATGATGCCCTGCACAACGCGAGAATTCATCTTCAGCTTCCTTTGGGACTTGGTGAAGGGGGTCTGAAGGTCTTGGAAGAAGCTCTTATCTAAAAATGACTCCATCCCCGAAAAGGAGACAAAAGCCACTCCAGTGGTCCCTGTGATGTTCCCTTAATGGAAAAAAAAAAAAAAAAAGAAAAAGAAAAAAAAAAGAAACAGGAATCATTTGCTCAGTAGTGATTATTGAGGACCCAACATGTACACACACATAGACACTCTAATACCCCATGCATTTCTGGGCCTCCATGCACCTGCTGTGAGCACTGCAACACCATGAGAGCCAATGGACTTCTAGGTTGGTGACCTTCACCAGCACCAGTGCTACCCCCTGGACACATGTAGGCTACATTTAAATATAAATATGGGGGCGCCTGGGGGGCTCAGTCGGTTAAGCATCTGACTTTGGCTCAGGTCATGATCTCATGGTTTGTGGGTTTGAGCCCCATGTCGGGCTTTGTGCTGACAATGTGGAGCCTGCTTGGGATTCTGTCTATTCTCTGTCAGCCCCTCAGTGGCTCGCTCTCTCTGCCTCTTTCTTTCTCTCTCTCATAAATGAAGAAACAGTATAAAAGTTTTAAAGAAATATGACTTTATGTCTTTAAGGCACAATCAAACTGAGCACTAGGAAATAAGTTCCCCTCCCACACTGATGGTTAATCTTGCTTCCCCTCTCAATGCTGGTGGTCTTCAGAGATGTCCCTGGCTGCTTCCTGAGCCCTCCACACAGCATCTAGATCAGAGCGTGGCAAACCATGGCCCATAGGCCAATCTGGCCACTGCCTGCTTGGTATAAATGAAAGTGTTTCTGCAACACAGCCATGCCCACTCATTTACATATCATGTATGAGTGTCTTTGCTCTCTGAGAGACTCTATTGCCCTCAGTGTCTAAAATATTTACTAATCCGCCCTCTACAGGACAAGCTTGCCCATCCCTGGTACAGATCAGAGCTTTCCACTAGAATTAGAACATGAATCACCCAGGCAATTTTAAATTTTCAGGTAGCCAGATTGCACGAAAGTCAAAACCAGGTAAAATTAATTTTAATAATACGTTAACTCAATACATGCAAAATATTATCCCTTCATCTATAATCCATTAAAAAAATATGAATGAGACTTTTCCCAACCTTCGTTTTCTTTTTTACCAAGAATTTGGAACCTGGTGTGTACTTTACCAGATTTTAAAGTACAGCCTGGCCACATTTCATGTGCTCAATAAGAAAACGTGGCCAGTGGTGCTGTACCAGTGATGGTCTTGACACTCCAATATTGTGAGAGTGTTTATGTATCTAATATCTGACTTCCCCAGGGCACTGGCCTCATCTCACTAGTCTTGGAACTTAAGAGTTGGCTGATAAGTGTATGCTGATTGAATACACCTTTGCTCTCCTCTCTGGTCTCAGGAGCAGCTTTGTACCTATATATCCAGATTCCTTGAT
Source organism: Crocuta crocuta (assembly GCF_008692635.1). Taxonomy (NCBI): domain Eukaryota; kingdom Metazoa; phylum Chordata; class Mammalia; order Carnivora; family Hyaenidae; genus Crocuta; species Crocuta crocuta. The sequence goes on from NW_027527386.1 coordinate 64,223, forward strand.
GGTAGAACATCCAATCTTCATCTCATTCCCTTTGGCTTTGAAGAGAAAGATCTCATTCTCTTCAGTGCATTCTTCCTTAGATGATCTTGCTTTCAATTTCTAAAAGAACACAGGGAGAATTTGTCCCAGATTCCCCAGAAAGTAAGTCCTAAATCTTCTTTCTTGTCCCACAAAGTTCTGTGTACCTAGTTCCAAAGAATCAAAACGGCCAGCTCATCACAGGGAAGACCTTGAGCCCCTAGGTGGGTTGATAGGAGGATTATGAAACCAATGAGAAATCCAGGTGGAGCCTAGAGAGGGCCCCTCACGTCTTAGGGGTCCATCAGGGAAAGCTGGTGTTGAGGTCATCACAGATGGAAGGCAACAGAGTCCTGATCTTCCGGCTGCTCTAAATGGTGACACGTTTTCTGAAGCCAAAGGGGTTAGGAAGGGGCTGAGCGAGCACACAGAATGGACCAGGGCTCAGAGTCTGCATCCAGCTCTGCCCTGCACCAGCTGAGCAAACAGGACCAATGACTGAACTTCTCTGAGCCTCGGGTCTCTCGCCCGTGACATGGCACTAATTACAGGGGTCCTCGTGTAAACAAAATAGGTGATGGAACCGGAAGTATCCTTTTAAAACATAAACCGGATGATAGCATATGCCTGTTTTCAAACTCTCCCGTTCCACACCCACCCCAATCTTACTCCAAATAAAATCCTGAGTCCACCCACCTCTCCCCTTCCTTTCTGACCTCTTCTCCTACAGCCTTGATGATTCTCTCCTGCTCTATGGCCACACTGGCCTCTCTTTGTTCCTTGAACTCACCAAGTATTACTGGACTTTTGCTCTGTCTCCAAATACATCCACAGCTCCATTCCCTTTGGGCCTGCCCCAGCGACACTTGGCCTCCTCACACCATATAAACTGGTGATGCTTCCCCCTAGCCTGACCCCCTCTAGCTGACTTAGCTTATTTTTCACAGTAGCACTCTATCTCATATATGAGATCTTTGTTCATGGTGGGGCTCAGATAGTTGTTGAATGAATCAGTGATGCACTCCCACACACCCTTAACTCAATGCCAGGCACTCAGCAAATGGAGATGCAATTACTATCCTGGGACTTGCTTCTCTGTGAGCTCCGAGGTTTGAAACAGTTGGGAAAATGGTATACGGCGAAGCCACTGGGCACAGCATTGCCCACGCCCCACCCTTCAACAGCAGCACCCAGATGGAACCTTGCCTCCTCACCTAAGTGTTCCGTCTGAACAGTCTGAGTCACCTTGCCTAAGGGTTTCAGGAAAGCTGCTAGGGTGCTGCTTTTCACAGTCTCCAGGAGGCCAGAGGCCAGAGTGGATGTCTCTTCTTTGGTGAAGTGGGACCACATGGATGCTTGTTCAAGCACAGAGGTAAGGCTCTCAGCCGTGCTCTGCAAGGAAAGGTGTGTTTGTGCACGTACCCTCTCTCCCTCTTTCCTGTGCCCCAGATAACAGCTCTCCTCCTTCCCAGCCTCCCTCTTACCCTCTCTCTCATCCTCTCTCTCCCTTTTTCTCCCTCTCTCCCTCTCAAATTGGTGTGGCCTTTTAAGTCAGTACCTGGAATAGCACTGCTTACACCTAGCTCTGACTCAACATTTCCCTTCCTGGAATTTACCCTCCAAGAAATGTATAAAAACTGCAAGGATCTTGTCCAGGGATGTTTGTTTCAGTTGGTTTCTGATAGCAAGAAGTTGGGAAGTCTAAATGTCCAACAGATTGGCTAAAACAATGACTAAATCCGATCACAGAATAGTAGGCAGCTGTTAACAAAACAGTGATCTCACACACACATATTAACAAGCAAAAAGGTCAGTGAACTTTTGTTAAGTAAGGCAAAATTCAAAATAACATAGATATTATCTCATTTCACTTAAAAAACAAATACTTTCATTAACATTTTTACATCTATGATGTTATTGTTTCTGGCATACAGAGATAAAAATCATTAATACTTTCTTATCAGCCAGGTATTAAGTATCTTATGTATGTCAATTAAGTTTTAGAAAGAAATCTATGAAGTAGAAACTATTATTTCCATTTTTGGGTGAGGAAACAGAACGCTTACCGGAGGTGGGAGAAGTAAGACTTGAACCTTTGTCATCTTCATCAGAGCCTGAATTCCTCTAGTAAGTGCTCACTTACTAGAAGTAAATGGCTTCAGTATGAGTGTGTGTGTGTGTGTGTGTGTGTGTGTGTGTGTGACATGCATTCACAAAGTGAAGGGATATGGGTACACATCCAAATGCTAACATGGATTATGTCAGAGGAATAGAGTTAAGTAAAGAATAGCAATAGCAATATTGACATCAATGTCAACATAATTCCTTTTATTGATTATTGTCAATAAACTGGCTTATACAGTGACTTTGACCCCAACGAGAAAATACGTGTAAGGGATTCACAACTTAATAAATACAAGGAAGAAAGTAATTGATTCCAGTCATATAGGGAAGGAAACGGACTGAAATCCAACTGGGAATACCAATTTTTATCTATCCAAATTGGATCAAAAAACATGAAATGAATTTCCGTAAAAAATGGATGAGGGTGTAACTTGAGAGATGTTTGTTCTGGGAAAACATGACGTAACCANAAGTGAAGGGATATGGGTACACATCCAAATGCTAACATGGATTATGTCAGAGGAATAGAGTTAAGTAAAGAATAGCAATAGCAATATTGACATCAATGTCAACATAATTCCTTTTATTGATTATTGTCAATAAACTGGCTTATACAGTGACTTTGACCCCAACGAGAAAATACGTGTAAGGGATTCACAACTTAATAAATACAAGGAAGAAAGTAATTGATTCCAGTCATATAGGGAAGGAAACGGACTGAAATCCAACTGGGAATACCAATTTTTATCTATCCAAATTGGATCAAAAAACATGAAATGAATTTCCGTAAAAAATGGATGAGGGTGTAACTTGAGAGATGTTTGTTCTGGGAAAACATGACGTAACCATATCCCAGGAGACCCTGGGGTCCCTCCCCACGACATACAGAAATGTCTCAGAATCATCCTGGAAATCGTGGTCCTCAATTCTACAGCTGAGGAAATCTCCTTACAACTCCCTTTGAGCTGTGCAATCTATACTTAGCTGCAAAGTTTATTTCATTTCCTTCAGAAAGTAAAATATTAGTAGGCAAATGAAAATCCCACAGGGTTATTACTTCTGTGTTAGATTTACAAAGTTTTCTGGTCTTCTCATACTCTCAGAAGGGGGTGAACTCACGATTAACCATGTGAGTTCGCTGACTAATGCCATTAGATGTGGGATGAATGTATGTTTCGTATGAACAATTTCAAAGAACACAACTATTGATAAACGTTTAAAAATATGAATTATTGTGTTTATACATTTGATTGATTGGATTTATAAACCTCTTGAGGGCATAGTGACTTCGGGTTTTGGGTCTGTAAATCTCCCAGAGTAGGTATTTGAAATTTGGGGGGAAATAAGAATATTCATAAACACATTATAAAATGAGAGAATTAATTAATTAATTTTAATAGTAATTAAAAAAATGTTTTATTTATTTCTGAGAGAGAGAGAGAGAGACAGTGTGAGCAGGGGAGTGTCAGAGAGGGAGACAAAGAATCAGAAACAGTCTCCAGGCTCTGAGCTGGCTGTCAGCACAGAGCCTGACGCAGGGCTTGAACCCACAAACAGTGAGATCATGACCTGAGCTGAAGTCGGACGCTTAACCGACTGAGCTACCCAGGCGCCCCTAAAATGAGAGAATTTAAATGTGTCAAAAGGTATGTTGTGGAAATTCAGTCTCAAAACCTTATGAATGGAAAGCACGATTAATGGACAACTATATTATACCCAATAAATTAATTTTAAACCAATCAAATGTCAAAGGAAAGTATTATTCTTATTTTGTACAAAAGTAACTAAGGTTTTAAATAAAATAACAACAGTTATAAGTGCGATGTAAAGTTTTAAGAAAAACCAGGCTTTAAAATCTACCATTGCAAGGACCAAGTAACCCCACTTCTAAGTATTTACCCCAGAGAAACGAAAAATTAGGGGCATAAACACATACACAGAGACTCAAACTGTACGTGAATGTTTATAGCAGAAGCAAGAATTGAAACTATAGAATCACAATCTTCATGAATCTCAGAGGCATTATGATGAGTGAAAGAAGCCACAGCCTGTTGTGATTCCATTTATATAACATTCTTGCAAAGACAAAACAGCAATGGCAGAGAAGAGACAGGCATATACAGGGGTTGGTGGTGGAGAGAACATCTAACAATGCAGGGGACCCCAAGGGACTGTTTGGGGAGGAAAAGAAACTGTTTTACATTGTGATTGTGGTGGTGCAACACAAATCTACTCAGCTGATAAAACTCATAAAACTGGGTGCACCTAGGTAGCTCAGTTGGTTGAGCATCCAAGTCAGGGTTGTGGCATTAAGCCATGCATCAGGCTCTGCACTAAGTGTGGAGCCTGCTTGGGATTCTCTCTCTCTCATTCTCTCTCTGCCCCTTCCCCCACAAATAAAATAAAAATTAAAGGGAATCAAGAGCAAAATTGAACTATTGGGACCTCATCAAGATTAAAAGCTTCTGCACGGGAAAGGAAACAATCCGTAGAACTAATAGGCAACCGATGGAATGGGAAAAGATAGTTGCAAGTGTCATAAGATAAAGGGCTAGTATCCAAAATCTATAAGGAGCTCACCAAACTCCACACCTGAAAAACAAACAATCCAGTGAAGAAATGGTCAGAAGACATGAACAGACACTTCTCCAAAGAGGAGAGTCAGATGGCCAACAGACACATGAAACGATGCTCAACGACCCTCCTCATCAAGTAAATACAAATCAAAACCACACTGAGATACCACCTCATGCTGGTCAGAGTGACTAAAATGAATTAATCAGGAGACTATTGATGCTGGCGAGAATGTGGAGAAACGTGCACCCACTTGCACTGTTGGTGGGAATGTAAACAGATGTAGCCGGTCTGGAGAAGAGTGTGGAGGTTCCTCAAAAAATTAACAATAGAACTCCCCTATGATCTAACAATAGCACTGCTGGGAATTTCCCCAAGGGACACAGGAGTGCTGATGCATAGGAGCACATGTACCCCAATGTTCATAGCAGCACTCTCAATAATAGCCAAAACATGGAAACAGCCTAAGTGTCCATCAACTGACAAATCGATAAAGAAGATGTGGTCTATCTATACAATGGAATACTACATGGCAATGAGAAACAGTGAAATCTGGCCATGTGTAGGAACATGGATAGACCTTGAGGGTGTTGTGCTGAGCGAAATAAGTCAGGTAGAGAAGTACAGATACCATATTTTTGCACATACAGGAGGATTAGGAAAGTTTACGGAGGATAAAGTGGGAGAAGAAGGGGAAAAATAGTTGGGAGAGGGATGGAGGCAAACCATGAGAGACTCTTGAATGCTGAGAACAAACTGAGGGATGATGGGGCTGGGGAATAGGGTAAGGGGGGTGATGAGCATGGGAAAAGCCCCTGTGGGGATGAGCACTGGGTGTTATGCAAACAAACTTGACAATAAACTATTACAAAATATAAAATACATTAAAAAATAAATAATAATAGTAAAAAAACCTCACTAGGCAGAGAAGGGGATGTTACTGTATGTTAAATTTTAAGGTTCTGTAAATGTTGACTCCACCCATCAGTTATAAAGAGGACTCTCTGCACCCAAAGTGTCCCCACAAGATGTTTGAAGCTGAAAACACAATTATGAAGACTTTGCTGTTACCTTCAGAGAAACCTCAGTGGTCTTGTTTTCACAGGCATCGTCCAGAACCCTGAAGGTGGCATTCATCAGTGCGCAGAAGGAGCCCTGTACCCCAGAGAAGCACACGTGTGAGCGTCCATCGATCCATCCCTCAGTGTGTGAAGTACGGATTGGCCACCCAGCCCACCAAGTGGGTGGTCTTAAACTCCTAGGGGGTCAGAAGGCTTAGAACTCTCAGGAAAATAGAAACTCACCTTTTAAGCAGAATTGGAACCACAGTACCTTCTTCTTCCGTGAATAAAAGGAACAAACGCAAAGAAACAGCAAAACTACTTTGTGGGGTCAAAGATGGGGGAAATGTGTGAGAAAAACCCATTGGTCTGAAAGGAATATGATTCAGCCACAAAAGGTAGTGAAGCACTGGCATCTGCTACAATGTGGATGAACCTTGAAAACACTGTGCTAGGCGAAATGAAGCCACAGGCAAAACCCCACAAACTGTACGATAACATTTATGTAAAATATCCAGAATACACAAAAGGACGGACTCAGAGGGCAGATTAGTGTTTACGAAGAGCTGGGCCCCAGGGGAGATGGAGAGCAATGGTGTTGGAGATAGGGTTTGTTTTCAGGGGATAAAAACGTTTGAGAGATAGAAGTGGTTGCACACCATGTGAGGATACTGCATGTCACTGACTTGTAACTTAAAAGTGGTTGGAATGGTCAATTTTTAGGTGTATTTCACCTAAATTTCTAAATCACCAAAAGTTTTCAAGAAAACATTGGTCCAAAGTGCATGGGAATTTGGGGCACCTGGGTGGCTCAGTCAGTTAAATGTTTGACGTCAGCTCAGGTCATTATCTTGCAGTTTGTAGGTTCCAGCCCCACGTCAGGCTGTGTGCTGACAGCTCGGAGCCTGGAGCCTGCTTTGGATTCTGTGTCTCCCTCTCTCTCTGCTCCTCCCCTGCTTATGCATCTCTCTCTCTCTCTCTCTGTTTCTCAAAAATAAATAAACGTTAAATTTTGTTTAAAAAGTGCATGGGAATTTCAAAGCTAATTTAAGCGCATATTGAAAAATCATGACATCAATTCCTGAAGATGCTCAAGGAGTCTTTAGCCATTGGAACAACTTCGGTAGAGAATCAGGATGTCCAAATGCCTTTGTTCCTGGCCCAGGGGCTGTGCATCACCCCTCCCATATCACACAGACACAGCACCAGTACCTTCACTGGTAACGAGATTCCATCATCCCCTCTTCAATTGGGAAAAGAATTCCCAAGTTTTGGATACACAAAACTTAGTCCTCCCTTCTAAGCTTTTCTTGAAGCTAGGTGTAAGCAGGAGTGATACTGTGTTATACTCTTAAAGAGAAGAACTATGCCTCTCACTTCACCTTCCCCCTCTGCCCACCAGCTGGAATGCAGACATGATGGCAAGGGCTGGAACAGCCACCTTGGCCCACAATGCGGGAGGGCTGGTGTTGCTGCTGGCAGAGCATTCGTGGAACCATCGTATCAACTCTCCACAGTGGACACCCTGATTGCTACAGAGGGAGAAGTTAACTGCTATACAACTTAGGCCACTATTATTTTGGCCTTTGTCATAGCTGCAACACAACATCCTACTTGAGTGGCTTCGAGGCTAGAAGGTCTTCTAGGAACCTCAAGAGCCAGGAACCTTCAAAAATACATACATATTCAGGGGCGCCTGGGTGGCTTAGTCGGTTAAGCGTCTGACTTTCGCTTAGGTCATGATCTCGTGGTTCGTGGGTTCAAGCCCCGTGTCGGGCTCTGTGCTGACTGCCAGCTCAGATCCTGGAGCCTATTTCAGAGTCTGTATCTTCCTCTGTCTCTGACCCTCCCCTGCTCACGCTGTCTCTCTCTCTCCTAGAAATAAACAAAAAATTAAAAAAAAATTCTTACATATTCAGACTTCCCTCCTGCTCCCACTTGGCACTGCTGGACCCCCTCGTTGTTGGCTATCACATCCTCCTTACACTTGAAGGGAATCCCTAGGAAGGAAATAAAAGCTACAAGTAAAAGCTCAGCCACACCAAGCTATAATTGAAAGACAAGTCTGATCTCATTCTCCCCTGCCTGAAATCTATCCATCACCATATAACGTGACAGTGGAAATCAGCAAACCACAGCCACACGGAGAAACACCAGGGACTCTGAGAAGCAGGATGCTGAGTGAAAAGAGCAAGTCGGAAAAGACTACACAGAGCACGATGCCATTTTTATAGAGTTCCAAAGCAAAAAAACAAAACAAATTAAAAAAACAAGCAAAACTAAAAAAAGTGTTGTTTAGGGACACATACGTGAAGGTCAATTTTTTTTAAGTGGGGGAATTATAAATACAAATTTCCAAGTAGTCCTCTCTGGGGAGGAGTAGGGAAGTTGAAATAGGGAAGGAACATGCAGGAAACACATGAAATTGATGATATTCTACTTCTCATGTTGACATACTCGTTTTTTGTTATACTGCATTGTCTGCATATAAACTACCTCTATTTTTAATGTATCAAGTAATCCACAATTTAAAAAATTAAGCTGCTCACAGTTTCCCATTGTTCTCAGCACAACCTGGGCCACTGAGATCCCCACTCATCATGTGGATAAATCCTACACTTCCTTCCAGCTTCAGCTTAACTGCCACTTGCCCGGAGCACATTAAATATCTCCTCACTCATGCATCCAAAGTGCACGATGACTGTTCAACTGTCACACTCACTGTGGTTAATTACGTGTGTGCTCTCTACTCCCTTGTCTACACTATAAACTGCATGAAGGGAAATATCTCCATCACATCCAAGATTGAATTCTCAGTACCTAGTGCAGGGGACTGTTTGACGAATTAATAGATCCCCCCCCCAAAGTAATTTATCGAATGAGTGAATTAATCGGTGAGTGAATGAATAAATTAGAAAAGAGAGGATTGAGGATAAAGTAAAGTAAGAGGAGGATCCCAGGTTGGGTAGATGGAGGAGTTTACAACCAAACCAAGACACAGATTCCATTGCCATGAGGCACAACGAGATAATTACTTTTGCAGTTGAAGTTCAAGGAGCCTTCTGGATCGGGACGAAAGCCGTCAATGCAGCTACAGCTGTAGGAGCCCGGGGCATTGGTGCAGATGGAATTGGGGCCACAAGGTGACGGATCGTGGGAGCACTCATCAGTATCTGCAAAGAACTTGAGGCGATCAGACAACCCAGAAGAACCAGGAGATCCTTCTTTCCAGGGATAGTCAGCCACCCCTCTTCTCACCTCTGCATTCCACGCCTTGGCCTGTGAAGTTCAGCTGTCCATTGCTTGGTGCAAAGCCAGGAGAGCAGGTGCAGAAGTAGCTCCCAGGGGTGTTGGTGCATGTCACGTTGGAAAGACACATGTGAAGGCACTCATCAATATCTATAGGGTTGAGAATGGGCATGAAGCAGAGCTGGCTAGAAATCCTGCAAAAGCTATGCTCCCAAAGCATAGACTTGTCACTAAAAAATAAAATAAAATAAAATAAAATAAATAAAAATATGGTGGCCCAACCAGAAACTTCTGCATCTAGGTTTGCGACATGGGACTAGTTTTCACTTATGGACTATGAGCACATCCATTTGTCACCTCTGGGCCAAGGTGGTTACAAGGTTAGTGTGCCTTCTCTCTCCTTCCCCATCACTGACTGAACCAGGGAGTCCAAAGCCATAGGTTTATAAGAACCTACAGATGTAAGGAAATGGATTCCTATATAATGTGTGGAGAAAAGCTGCCCACTGCCCAGGCATATCTATATTGGATGGTTATGAAAGTAAGAAATTGCTATTATGTTTAGCTACTGGTTCTCAGCTGAGGGCAGTTTGCACCCTGACCCCATCCAGGGGACATGGGGCAATGTCTGGTGACATCTTGGGGTGTCCTGACTGGGCTGGGGGTGTACTACTGTGATCTAGTGGGTAGAAGCTAAAGATATTCTCCTCTTGGTGTCACAGAAAACATCTCGAACCAAGGAGTAGGCTTCTCATTCAACAGCGAGCTCCCCACCTGCAGACACACTTAAGCATCAGCTACGTGAACTCTTGTCAGAAATGACACAAATATTGGAGCTCCTGGGTGTCTCAGTCGGTTAAGCACCGGACTCTTGATTTCAGCTCAGGTCATGATCTCACACTTCTTGAGTAGAGCCCCGTATTGGGTTTTACCAAGGCGGAGCCTGCTTGGGACTCTCTCTCTCCCTCTTTCTCTACCCTTCTCCCGCTCATTGTCTCTCTCTTTCCCTTTCTCTAAAATCAATAAATAAACTTTAAATGAAGGAGCAAGTGCATAAATAAGCAAATAAATAATTTTTAAATATCGCATAAATGGAATTTATATTTTGCAAATGGAACTGGACTAGGCGCGTGGTTTTCAAAATGTTTTGGCTGAAGAAAGTTTTCACTTCATGGAAAGTGAAACTTATTTAGTAGGTAAAACATATAAGAGAGATGATAATGTGACTCATATAGGGGCTCTGAAAAGAATCTTAAGAACACAGAGTACTGTATTAATCTATTTCTAAAGTCCTTTCCAATTCGCCACACTATTGTTCTGCTTCCAGCAATGTCAGTAGCTGCTGAAGGTCAAGGTGAAAAGAAATATAACATTTTTAATGAAAAGAAGCACACATTTCTGCTGGGTGTTGAAGAACATAAGATGTGCTCTGCAGTGCGTCAGATCCTCCGAAGACGGCCGCCATCAATTCGTTCATTTCCTGTGTGTACTTGTTGCTGGCCCAGCGATCTGAGGAGTTAGTTTCCCCTTCCTTTGCCTGCAGGCTGGCTCCATGACTGTGACCAGGAGAACGCGGCAGAAGGAATGTTCTGGCACTTAAGCTCAGGCCTTACAAGGACTCACAGTTTCTGCTTTCTTCCTCTTGCAGCTTCCCTTACTGTAAACCAGCTGCCATGTTCCCAGGAAGCCCAAGCGACCATGAGGAAGGCCCCATACAGAAACCGAAGGGCCCAGCTGAGCTCCCACCCAGAGACCAGCACCAACTACAAGGAATGTAAGTGAGGCCATTTTGGACCTTGTGCCTTCTTAGTGCACCCCACCCCCCCAAAAAAAAACCCAAGTTATCCACAGAATTCTGAGTAGGCAATAAGTGTTGTTTGTAAGCCACTCTGTTCAGGATATGTTGACATCCATTAAAAGTCCTCGGCATGTCTGGGAGCATTACCTGTACATCTGAAATCCTCTGGCTTCTCAGGGGTCCAGACAACAGGTGAAAAGAACCCAGCCAGGAAGAACTCCAAAGAGTGGAGTTCCTGGCACATTCGTCCACATCTAAGCAGAAAACGAGGCTTGTCAACAGGATAAAGGACACTGAGGCCATGGCGGTGCACTGCCCCATCCTGACCGAAGCCAGTGGTTTCCCTGCTCTGCTCGCGCCCTCATAAACACTGCTGACGGGAAGTGCAAAGAGCCATGACTGTGACCCACAGAAATCTTGTGATGAGGCTCTCCACACCTTGGGATAAAATCCAAACTCCTCACTAGAACCCAGGAGACTCTGAGAGCCTGTACCCTCCTAAGTCTACCTTAGTCATCTTTCCTTTCGAATCCCTTAGTGATTCCTGATCCATATTCACTGATTGCCTGTAGGTCCATGAAGGCTCATGTCTGCTCCCTCAGCCTTGAACTCACTTGCCTCCTTGTTCCTTGATAAATCTCAATTCCTTCCCCTAAAATACTATGTTATCAATAATAATAACAACCGAGAGGCATCCAAGTGGAGAGGTATGGGAGCATGGACAGCGTGGGCTCAAAGCTTGGCTCTGTCCCTATTGATTGTGTGTTACTGGTTGCTGTGGGCTGAATTATATCCCCCCCAGATTTATACATTAAAGCCCTAATACTCAGTGAAACAAAGAGCATTTTCAAGATGATTAGTTGACGAGGTATTAAAATGGGATTAGTGTCTGGGGGCACCTGGTGGCTCAGGCAGTTGAGCTTCCGAATCTTGGTTTCAGCTCAGGTCATGATCTCAAGGTTTGTGAGTTCAAGCCCAGCATTGGGCTCTGTGCTGATAGTGTGGACCCTGTTTAGGTATCTCTCTCTCTCTCCCTCTCTCTTCTTCTCTCTCTGACCCTTCATGCTCTCCCTTTCTCTCAAAAATAAATAAATAAACATTTTTAAAAAGATGGGATTAGTGCACATAAAACAAGAGGAAGAGACAGCAGAAATCAATGTCCATTAGGACCCATAATGAAGGCAGTCATCTGTAAGCCAGGAGGACAGCCCTCTCCAGAACCCAGCTGTGCTCTCAGACTTCCCACCTCCACAAGGAGAGAAAATAGGTCTCAATGTTGAAACCACCCTGTCTGCAGTGTTTTGTTCTGGTGGCCCTGAGCTGACAATGAACAAGGATAGTTCATCTCTGTGTGTCTCGGTGCCTTCCTGTGTCAGGTAGGGATAAGAATAGTACTCGCCTCATAGGTTTGTTTGGAGCACTAAAGAAGGTGTCATCTGTGAAGGACTCAGAACAGAGCACAGAGAGTAAGAAGTATGAGGTAAGTATTTGTTAACTCAAAATTAACTGCTAACATATTGGGTATTTTTGTGACAGGTGCTGAGGAAGATCACTCAAGCAATGCTCATGGCAGCCCTGTGAGGTGCACACCAACATTACTCTCATTTTTCTTATAAGGGAACTGAGTCTTCACAACTGTGCAGAGTCACACAGCTTATGAAAGGCACACTAGGATTTAAAACCAAGCTCTCTCTGGTTCTGGACTTTTAGATAACAACCTCCCAGTCTCTCTTGAGTCAGAGTCTGGGAATTTGGGCTTAAGTCAATGCTGGCCAGTTCAGATCCTGACTCCACTACTTCCTATCTATTTGACCTTGGAAGGGTTGTTCCTCCACAATGGAGGCCCAGGATCCTCATCTGTAAAATGGGCATAAAATACTGCTAATACCATCAGATTGTTGGGAAGACACTGAGCACACATATGGCAGAACTCATCTCCAAAGGCAAGGGAATCAAGAGCAAAAATGAACTATTGGGACCTCATCAAGACCAAAAGCTTCTGCACGACAAAGGAAACAATCCATAAAACTAACAGCAACCGACAGAATGGGAAAAGAGAGTTGCAAATGACATATCAGATAAAGGGCTAGTATCCAAAATCTATAAGAAACTCACCAAACTCCACACCCGAAAAGCAAACAATCCAGTGAAGCAATGGGCAGAAGACGTGAACAGACATTTCTCAAAAGAGGACATCCACATGGCCAACAGACTCATAAAACGATGCTCAATGTCCCTCATCAGCAGGGAAATACAAATCAAAACCACACTGAGATACCACCTCATGCTGGTCAGAATGACTAAAATGAATTAATCAGGAGACTATAGATGCTGTCGAGAATGTGGAGAAACGTGCACCCACTTGCAGTGTTGGTGGGAATGTAAACTGATGTACCGCTCTGGAGAACAGTGGGGAGGTTCCTCAAAAAATTAACATTACTCCCCTATTACCCAGCAATAGCACTGTTGGAATTTACCCAAGGGACACAGGAGTGCTGATGCCTAGGGGCACATGTACCCCAAGTTCATAGCAGTACGTTCAACAATAGCCAAATCATGGAAAGAGCCTAATGTCCATCAACTGATAGATGAATCAAGAAGGTGTGGTTTATATACACAATGGAATACTACATGGCAATGAGAAAGAATGAAATCTGGCCATGTGTAGCAACGTGGATGGAACTCGAGGGTATTATGCTACATGAAATAAGTCAGGCAGAGAAACACAGATACCATATGTTTGCACGTATAGGAAGATTAGGAGGAACTTAACGGAGGACCATGGGGGAGGAGAAGGGGAAAAATAGTTGGGGAGAGGGATGGAGGCGAACATTGAGAGACTCTTGAATGCTGAGAACAAACTGAGGGCTGATGGGGGTGGGAGGCAGGGGAGAGGGGATGATGGACATGGAGGAGGGCCCTTGTGGGGATGAGCACCGGGTGTTATACGTAAACCAACTCGACAATAATCTATTTTAAAAAAAAGAGAGAAAGAAAGAAAGAGAGGGTTGGAAGGCAACGCCAATGTTGATCGGTAGGGTGGGGAAGAGCTATATAAATAGTCCAACTCCAAAAGATGCATTATTCTCAGGGCCGTGAGCACCAGGCTCTGCACTTCCTACCACATGCCTTGTTTATTTCCTTCTCCCAAGTGTATCCCTTTTCTTATGAACAGCTTCCTCTTTTGTCTGCAGGGGCTGCCTAACGCTTTGCAGACTTCCGGCACATTATCACTTGTGGCATCTCATCTGAGCTTTCCATTACCCTCTTACTCTGTGGCTCAATTGCTCACAACTCAAACCCACCCCAAACCGGAACCACAACCCAAGTGACTGGGCATCTGGCAACCTCTCCATCTCCTCTTCTGCCTCCTCCCATCAGCCATGCTCACCTTTGCTCAGTTTCCCAAATGCTTTCCGGTCTCAGGACTTGTGCGTGCACCGACTTGCTAGCCCTCCCTAATCACACAAACGATTCTTTATAATAAATCTTTACCTGTATGTATCCATCCTATTGGCTCTGGTTCTCTGGATAACTCTTGACAAATACAAACTGCCTGCTGTGTGTTGGGCACTATTCTGGGCACTGTGGATTCAGCAGTGGAACAAGACACACAAAATTCCCCAACTTCAACAGAATGGATAATCCGGAGAGGTGAGGGCAAGGGATATAATGTCAAACTACAGTAGTCACGGAGAAGATGACACATGAGCTGAAAATAAAGAAGGTGGGGGAGGGAACCATGTGTATATATATATAGGGCAAGAGCATCCTAAACAGGGGGCACAGCTCATGCAAAGGTCCTAGGGCAGGACTGGGCCTGGGGTATCGGAGAAACACCGAGGAGATGTGTAGGACTGGAGCACAGCGAGCGAGGGGGAGAGAGAATGATGGCAGGGCAGGGTGGGAACGAAGCAAGTCCTGTAGTGCCTTGGGGGCCTCAGGGAATACTTGGTTTTACCCCAGGGAGATCGGAGCCCTGAGGCGGTGTGGGCAGAGGAGGGTAGGACCTGACTCAGATCGTCTGGTGGCGATCACTTAACTGACCCAAGCATGGAAGGAAAACTCCAAGTGCCAAAAAGACTTTTAAAAATATAAGTAGAGCTTCCGTTTCATTGGTGCCTCCCAAGCACCAGTCCCCTTCCGCACATTTTCTGCAAGCCCCACAATAATGCTTCCAGGTGGGTTGACCTAGTGATCTGGATTCCCCAGAGCTCTCCTTATGTTAGCAAAGCCCAGAGTCCTGGGAACCCCCTTCCTGGTTGGAGCCAAGCCAGGACAGTGGTCACATCTTCTTCAAGGCAAACAGTAGGCCTCCATTTTACAGATGTGCAATCTGATGCCCAGGCGAGCTTGTGGAGCCTCTCCCGGGTCACACAACAGGTCAGAATGCAAAACAAGAGTAAGTAGAACGAGTAGAAAGAGTGAAGGTTGGCAGTGCGTCCAGGGACCCTGGTCACAGGCTTTGCCCCCCAACCCCCAGAAAGAACCGGGTAATTTACATTTCTCTGAGAAGCAGGAGGGTCAACATCATTGAGCACCAGTGATGTTCCAGGTGCCAGTTAATGCTCATCGAAACCCAGCCTTATTAACCCCTCTTACCCCCGTTTTTATGGAAGCTGAAGTCTTGGGGAATTTACTGCAATACCTGAGTGCCGGAACCAAGACCTGAACCCAGGAAATGTGACTCCAGAGCCCAGCTCTTGACAATGCACATGCAATGGAATCCTCACAACTATCCCATTACATTGGGGGAGGGTTGTCGCTGTACCCATTAATCAGATGACAAAACTGAGAGACGGAGCTGCTTGCCCAAGGGCTAAGTGCCTTCCGTCTGGGGGAGTCTCTTTATCAACATGCGTGCCCTGCCACCCAGCTTGCAGGCAGAGGAATGAGAAGCCATCGGCTCCCCTTGAAAGTGGCTGGGAGCCAGCCAGCCTCTGTATTTCTCTGAATGAGGGTGATTCAGCAGAGAGAGATACAAAAGCAGCAACAGGTACCGTCTCTTCCTGGGCCTTCACCTACATCAGCTCATGAGCTCTTCCCATCTTGCCAGGTCAGGAGAGGGTAGATTGTGGTCACTCTTGGCACCTGCCATCTGCGTTACCGGCTTGGTATACCTATCCCCGAGCTGTTTCACTGGCTTGGAGGCAATGACTGGCAGACAGATGCTGGAATGTCACAGCAGGCCTCCCCCTTGATCTGAGCAGGTGAGCCCCTGGGGTGCACTTCACGCCCCAGGGCTGCCTGTGAGACCAGGCTGTGGCCGAGGCTCTCCCCAAACACCTTCCATGTGGTTCTGTCTGTCCCTGCTCTGTCCTGCTTCCCTCGCTCCCCTGCGAGTGCCTCCTGACAGCCCTCCCTCAGTAAATTACTCACACAAGAATCCTCTCATCAGGCTCTGCTTCTGCAGACACTGACCAAAAGCGGATGGTAACCCGTATTTTGGTACCTTTTTGTTTTGTTTGCATCTTTTTCTAAGAAGGTAATGAGTGCTTGCAAAAGAAGCCCTCAGGGGCGCCTGGATGGCTCAGTTGGTTAAGCGACCATGGCTTGGCTCAGCTCATGATATCATGGTTCGTGGGTTCGAGCCCCGCATCAGGCTCTGTGATGACAGCTCAGAGCCTGGATCCTGCTTCGGATTCTGTGTCTCCCTCTCTCTCTCTGCCTCATCCCCCACTCATGTTCTGTCTCTGTCTCTCAAAAATAATAAAAAAATGTTAAAAAGCTGTAAAGACAAGAAAACTTCAAGCAGTGCAGAAGTATATAAAGTAAAAGTGAAGATCTCAGTCCCCCATCCTTATACACAGAGGTAACCACTGTCAACAGCTTAGAGTGAATCCCCTCAAAGACAGATCCTATTCAAAGCCTCAGTCATGCAAATGTATTATTAAATACAGATACATTTATAAATTCACACAATTTTATGGACACAGATGGGATCGTGGAATATAGAATCTACTGTGCTTCTCCACAACAGTAGCTACTAATCATAGATGGCTGCGTTTAAATCTGAAAAAATATTTTTAATGGAAACATTCCATTCTTCAGTCCTATTAGCCCTATTTCAGTTGTTCACTAGCGACTTTTGACCAGGGGGTCACCGTACATCCAGAATATGTCCATCATCACAGAAAGTTCTGTTGGACGATATGGTTGTATTATTACTGTTTTTGCACTAGGGTAGGTCTTGCAAACCAAGAGAAGCAACATTAGTAAAGTACAGAAGCTGGTTGATGGGTACATGGGAGTTTGTTACACTATTTCCCCTACGTTGAAGGTTTAAATGTTTCTATAATAAAAATTAGAGAAGAATATGTTTGGGGCACCTTTCCATGTCGGTCCCTACAGACTTAACTCATGCTTTCGAACATCTGTGTACCTTCCATTGTGTCCATGGGACGTGATTGTGACAGAGATGGCTTGTAGCCAAAAATCAAGCAGTTACTCCACACTCCCTGTCCATACTACGAAGCTGTCACTGGCAAGCAGCTGTCCAACCTCAACTACATTTCCAGCTCACCTTGTGTCCAGGTATGGCCATATGACCTTGAACAAATACAGCATGCATCATTGCCAGTACGGGGTTTTTAGAAAGTGGGTGTGCATTCTCCACTGTTCCTTTTTCCTTCTTCTAAGGTCTGCACAAGACTCTAAGACCCTAGCACGGCTGAGCCACAAGACAGAAGGAGTCCAGGTCTCTGAATTATGGCTTGGGGAATGCCACTCACTGATCAGAAATATCTGCATTAGATCCTTAAACAAACAAAAATAAATTTCTTTGTATTAAGCCATGGACAGTTTGGGTTTGTTACAGTAGCTAGGGTTACTCTATGAAACACAACATTTTATTCAACCAGTCCCGTCGTGTAGACATTGTTCATTCCAAGTTGTTACCAAAGTAGTTTAAGTACACATTCTCGCATCTATGGTGATGTTTCTCTGTAAATTATATGAATATCATTTGGAATAAATTTCTGGATTAGGAATTGCTGCGTCGATGTGTATATACATTTTAAAAATACGTTTAATGTTTATTTATTTATTTATTTATTATTTTTTTTAAATTTTTTTTTAAAATATTTTTTTAATTTTATTTCTAGGATAGAGAGAGACAGCGTGAACAGGGGAGGGTCAGAGGGAGAGGGAGACACAGACTCTGAAACAGGCTCCAGGCTCTGAGCTGGCAGTCAGCACAGAGCCCGACTCGGGGCTCGAACCCACGAACCGCGAGATCATGACCTAAGCGAAAGTCGGACGCTTAACCGACTAAGCCACTCAGGCGTCCCAATGTTTATTTATTTTTGAGAGTGAGAGATAGTGTGAGCATAGGAGGGGCAGAGACAGAAGGAGACTCAGATTCTGAAGCAGGCTCCAGGCTCTGAGCTGTCAGCACAGAGCCCAACGAGGGGCTCGAATTCTGGAATTGCAAGATCATGACCTGAGCCGAAGTGGGACGCTTAACCAACTGAACCATCCAGGAGCCCCAAAGTGTATATGCATTGTTATAACATATTATTAAGTATAATAGACACAGAAAAGCACAAATATCATAAGTGGACACTCAGATGAACTATTGCAAAGTTAACATCTCATTTTTATGAAAAATAGTTATACATTTTTAATCCCAATAGTGCTCAGTTTTCCCATATGTTAAGGCTTTTGAATTCTCACTTACAAATTCCTTGTACATGCTTCAACTATAACATCTCTCACACTCTCTACGTGGGGCACACATTCTTTCTTATCTTTAACTGCCCACCTTGCCTGTGCTGTATCAGACCTGGGCTAGGTCCCAGAGCTGTGGAAATTAATACAATGACTTCCTTACCAGCCAAGGGCTCTCTGGAATCAATGATAATAATCATTTTTTCAAAATTAAGGTGACCCTTTTGGAAATACATGATTTTCTCTTTTCCACTTATATGGATGTGAATCCACTCCCCAACACACTCTGCTAAAGAATTTCATCTTCTTCAGGAAAAAGGAAGATGTCTTAGCAGTAGACACATGATGAAAGCAAAGTAGCAACATTCAGGTTTTAATTACCAAACTAGATGTTTGGGTTTCCAGCAAGATAAGAGTCTTGAAAGAAAGCCTTATAAGAGAAATGAGTCTGGGGGATCTAGTATACAGCATGGTGACTCTAGTTAACAATACTGCCCTACAGGGGCACCTGGGTGACTCAGTCGGTTAAGCATCCAACCGTGGGTCAGATCTCAGTTCGTGGGCCTGAGTTTGAGCCCCGGATCAGTCTCTCTGCTGACAGCCCAGAGCCCACCTCAGATCCTCTCTCTCTGCCTCTCCCTTGCTCATGAGCGCGTGCACACACACGCTGTCTTCTCTCTCTCTCTCAAAAAATAAACATTTAAAAACAAAACAATAGTGTAGTATATGCTTGGTAGTTGCTATGAGTAGATCTTTTTTTTTTTTTAATAGTTTATTGTCAAATTAGTTTCCACATAACACTCAGTGCTCATCCCCACAAGTGTCCTCCTCCATGCCCATCCCCCCTCCCCCCACTCTATGAGTAGATCTTAAATAGCTTCAACTACGAAAGAAAGGTGATGAAGATGTTAGTGGACACTGTGCTGGTAATCATTTCTCAATATATGTGTGTATCAAGTCAACAGTGTACACCTTAAACTAACACAGATTGTTATATGTCAGACATAACTCAATCAAAAGAGTTTTCAGGCCCAGGTTTGGAGGACTAGAAGGTAGAGTTTTCAATAAGCCATGGTGTAAGGCAAATGCCTATCACAAGGGAAGAGAAAAAACTATGGGAAGCTAATTGAGAGAGGAGATGAGAAGGACCTACCAGAAACCTGTTCCCCTGCCACCTCACCTCAGAAAATCCCACATGGAATGGGTGAATTTAGGATATCAAGAGTAGGGGCTGACTTCTCCCAAAAGAAAGCAGGTAGGGTTTCCAAGTTAGAAGAGAAGGTTGCTTTCTACGGGTATCACATCTAACAAGGTGTGAGAGCCAACAATTAGAACCCACAGAGGGAAGTAGCTAGTAGGTAGTTCTAAGAAAGCTCTTTTTGTTTATTACAGCATGAACACAGAAAGCAGAAGCTCTTGCATGGACCCCTGGGGTGGGGGGGAAGCTGCTGAGAGGAGAATGACACAAGCAAGGTGGGGCCATGCTCTACATGTAGACAAAACACCCCAGACAAAACACCCCAACCAGAGTCTACCTTCCACAGCCACAAGATCCTAGAAGTTGCCCCTATACCAATATCCAGCTGCCATCTTGGGAGGGTAGGAAATTGGAAAGATTAACTGTTTGTACAACATAGACTGAGTTTCCCAGAGAAGGCTGAGCCAGGAAACTGAGACATTGAGAACACTAAGAACTGGCAATATTGCAATATTTTCCCTCTCCATCCAGCAGGAGCTTAGATGGAAGAAGGAAACAATACATTTTAAAAATGCAGTCCCACCACACTACCATTTATGATGCTCTTATCACATGTACCAGGTGGTTAACCAAGTTACCTCTTTTGATTTAGGCTTCCAACATCCCTGTAGATGGGAACCTTTGGTATCTGTATTTCACAGCTGAGGAAAGTGACAATCAGAGCGGTTTTGTGTGCGTTATCTGAGGTCACACAGTGAATGCAAGACCACATAGGTAAGAGCCTAGAACAGGAACTAGGAGACCCAGATATTATTTATCCCTTTCTTTGGCACTAAGTAACTCCCAGCAAGTGTTCAGCTGCAGCTCAGCCTCCTGGGACACAAGGGTCTCCTCCCCAGAAAACACCTTCCTGCACATTGAGCATATGGATTCTCTTTGACCAACTTACCAGTTGTCGTTGATTCTGTTGAGAAAAAATGCGAGCTGCATAAACCACAACACCCTATAAACAAAGAAAAGAAAAATACCATGAACCATCAAGAAGCAATGTGGGCTTAATCTGACAAAGTGCTCCAGTTCTGATGAGTCCATATGAGAGATCCAACTGAGTGACACACAATATTTCATATAATGTTCACAGAAGCCATTCCTGCTCTTTTGCACTGTATGGTTTTCGTTTTGTTTGTATCATCTTAATTTTTTTCAAGGACAGAACAAAAACGTACCAGCTGATTTTCAAAAACATACACTAAGACATGTACTCTCAAAAAAAAAAGAATTCCCCAAATTAGCAAAACTTGGCTCTTGGGGATAGATCCCCTCCCCCATGCTCGCTCGCTTGCTCTCTCTCTCTCTCTTGCAAATATAAATAAACTTTTAAAAAATTGGCTAAAAGGCAGTGCAGCCCCCAGCACTTAGCTCTTTTCCAACATTACAGCCTCCACTTCCACAACCCCCACAACCACCACCCTCTGAACCCACCATCTCTACCCCCAGCACCAATGACGTCATCACCACCTTTTGCTGCTTAACTTCAAGACAGAATAAGGCACTAGAGCTAATATCAGGGCGGACAGGCCAAAGCAACAACTTGGCATTCCTGCATGTGGAGTCCACGAGTTACCTACTCCTTCTAATGAAGCCTCCCAGTCAGCAGGTCCAATAGCTTCTAAATCCCAACATTCCAGTTCATTTTCACTAGCTGAAATCCTCTTGCTAGTTAATTATTTTAGAGGCAACAGAGCATCATTTTTCAGCATGCCAACTCTGGAGTCAAAATGCTTGAGCTTAAAAATCTGGCTTCATGAATTACTGACTGCATGGCCTTAGGAAAGTTACTCACTCTCTTTGGGCTTAAGTTTTCTCTTCCACAAATAGATGCACTGATGCCCAGGTGGGGAAGCCTGCACTTGTTGCTTGAAACACTGTCCTGCATTCATAGATTTGAACAAGTGACCAACATTTGAAAGACAGGAAGAAAACCAGAACAGAGATAATAAACAAGAACAACACAATCTGACGCCTGAAGAAAGGAAAATAAGAGACAGGAAGGCTCCATCTCATGGCTCGGGCTCAGCACAAATATCACCCCCCCTGAGAAGCCTTCTCTGACTTCCCCCTTCAACATAACCCCCAGTCACTCTCTTCTTTCATAGCACTATTGCTGCCTGAAAAGCTTTTGTGTAGTTATTATTTGGAATTGGATAGCATAGAGACAAAGTGTAGTACTTCTTAGCTAAGTAGTCTTGAGAAAATTATTTAATCTCTTTTACCTCAGTTTCTTCCTTGATAAAATGAGGCTATTAGGGACCCAATATTGGAAGAGGTTGGTGAAGACATTTAAGGAACTTACGATGGTGCTAATGGGTGTTTGTTTTCCTGTAAGTGGCTTCTTTCTCTTCTGCCTGACCTTCCTCCTATGATATCAGATTCATGACTGCAAGAAATACGTGTTAAACAGATGACTACAAGGAAAGTCAAGCCTGACAGATGGAATTCCCTATACGGAGTGATTTTTGTCAAAGGTCCTACAAGGAAGGTGTTGGTAGTGTCCAGCCTAAGACTGGGGTCCCTGGCTGGATGCTCCATGGTCTTCCTTTTTCCCTGGATCCTATTTCCAGTTCAGGCTTCCCCCAACCCTCCCAAAACCATTCAGCCCACACTCACCCCATAAGAGGAGCAAGCTGAGGTTCCTCATGGTCCCATGTGTCTGTCATTCAAAGAAGGGAACCTCTTCCTTGTTCTCTGGGTTTTCAATAGCAGAAGATATGGGGAGAGGATAGGGGTGGAGCCAGAATTGCTCAATGCCAGCAGGGCAAGACAGCCCTTTTTGCTGAATTTTTCTAGATGAGGATAGTGTGGCAAACCCTTAATTTTCTCTTTCTGCCCTGAAGAAGACAAGTTGATCCAGCTGCTGTGTTGCTGTGGTCTCATTCTCCAGCCTTTCTCCTTCTCCCAACACTTGCTTTTCTTCTTTTCCCATCATCACCAACTTCTCAGCCTTCTTTCCCTGCACCTCCAAGTAACCTACCACCATCTGTCCCCAGCAAAGTGAAGACCGGACTCAAAGGGATCTTCCCAGCCCGCCCCACACAGACAGCCATCTCAGCCTTCACGGATCAGGTGCCATTCTAGACACATGGCATTGAAATTCACTTTCAGCATCACATCCACATCATCGAGTAGAGATTCTGACACCCAACCATCTTACAACGACAACAACCAACATTATAATTAAAAAAGAGAGTGAAGATGGAGACAGGGGTTGTGATTATCAAAGGTCACTTGGAGTTGAGATTTGAATCCAGATCCTCTGGCTCCAAGGCCTTGCCCTTGAACCATTCCATCTGCCTCCAGGTCTCCTACATGTGACCCCAGCACAGCAGCACCTCCAACTCTGCATGCACGATCTCACACACACAGACATCTGGTAATGCCTCAGCCAGAGTCCCCAGAAGCTGATGCTGAGACTGGGATTCTAATGAAAGTAGTTTATCAGGGAGGTGACCCCAGAAAATCCCAGCTGAGGAGGGGAGCAGGGAGGTGGGGGCGGGAAAGGGTCCCTAGTGGCCACATCTTCCAGCAAGTTGCACAGTGAGAAACTGGAGCATGATTCTCTGAAAGGCAGCCCAGAACATTCTCAGTTACCCCAACTGAGAAGCAAGGGAGCTGGGGTATATATCCAATAGCTACTGCCGGTCACAGATTGAGGCTTGTATCAACCCCCAACGCTTTGGGCCTGGCTTCCAAACAGAGAGAATGTGTATAACCTGAGTGTAAGCCTGTCAAGTGACAAATGTCAGTCTAGTGTGCCCTGAGGGGTTCAGGGTCATGGGTGTGGGTTGGCACCAAAAGCATCTATCACATGCTGAAAATGAGGCACAAAAGCTAACCTCAAGTTCTTGCGAAGAAATGCCTCACATGTTTCTGCATTCTCCCATTTGCTCCATGCAAAGCAAAGTACCCCCCTTGGAGGTATGATCACTGAGAAGACTCATCAATGGCCCCCTGTGTGTGCATCAAGGGACCCTGCCCATGTGGCTGCAGTTAAGAGCAGCACAGAAACACAGCAAATTCCAAGGAAGAGGATAAACAAGAGGTGTGTTGTGTTACGGAGAAGCCCTGGGGGATAAACAGACTCTAGAGCCAAATCACCAGGAGTTCATATCCCATATCCTCTGCTAGCTAGTCATGTTCTTAATCTCTCTGTGCCTCAACATTCCCATGGTTAAAGTGGGCCCAATAATCATAGGCTCTACTTTGTAGGGCTGATGTGTGCTTCTGAGGAGCAGGCACACATGACATGTCTACAACAAAGCCTGGTGTGCAGGAAAAACTCAAGCGTTGGTATGACAGCCACAAGAGCTAGAATCAGACCGAGGATCAAGTCCTGACTCCAGTGTGTTCTCATAGTGACTTTGGCAAGTCACTTCCCTCTGTAGCTTCATCTGGAGAATGAGGGTAACAACAGGCCATGACCCAAAGGATCGCTGTGGAGCGTGTGCTATAATGTAGGGCAATACAGCCAACTGGAAGCAATTTCTGGGACTTGCACATTCCTCTCTAACCCTTGTTCCATGCATCCAAAGTGTGGACACTAGAGGCAGACAGACAAATGCAGTGGCTTTAACTCACATTCACAGATTCCTTGATACTCTTCCCTTCAAAAGGGAGAGCTCTCCTTGGGTGTGCGCTGGACTTCTTCAACAGGACAAGGAGCATGTGACACTGTGGCATCTGAAGCATCTGAGGTGAGAGAATCACTGTGGCTTCCTATTTGCTCTCTCCTTGTGGGATCATTCACCAGGGGAAGCCAGCCACCCAGCATGAGGAGGAAATGAGGTTTGTGGTCAATGGCTTGCCTGGGACCTCCTGGGGGGACCCTGATCCAGAACCACCCAGCTGAGCCACCTCCAGATTCCCAGACCCTCAGAAACTATAAGAAAATACAACCTTGTTGTCTAAAGCTTCCAATGTTGGAGTGGAAGGGTATGCAGACAGAGACAACTGGTCTACCTAGAAGCAATTTTCCCCATTAGCAAAAGTAGGACAACACCAGCTTCATAGGGTTTGAGGTTTAATGTAATGAAAGCACAAAATCGTGCCTGGCACAGATTAAATGCTCAGTAAAATTTTATGGTATTACCGTCATTATTCTCTTGTTATACTAGATTGTCATGGCTACTCATAGGAGCCCTTGTACCAGCGAATGTCTGAACAGGACAAGTCAGCAAAGATCCTTTCATGCAAAACCTTCTAAAGTGGGTGAGTTTGGACTTGATCCTTAGGGCATCAGAAGGAATTTCAGCAAGGTTGAGGGGCATACTGGGGGTTTAGAAGAGCCATGCCCTGGACCCAGCAGGAGCCCCCTCCCCTGGGAAGGTTGGGGCTGCATCCAGAGGAGAGAAAAGTGAGATGGCCTGGTCTAAGGCAGGGGCTATGGGGACCAAGAGGAAATTAGGAAGCCAGTACAGCAGACTGGGGAACACCTGGAGGTTTAGGGGGAGGAAAAGTCTGAAACAAAGATAGTTGACATTCAGAATGGGGAAGGGCAGGGGACAGGCTGCAAACCTGTTCCCCAGGTGTGATATTGTGTGACATTCCTAGGGAACTCCAGGGGTCCAAGAAGAAAGGGAAGGGGAAAAACAAAGGGTTAACTGATAGGGGTCATGGTCCTGCAGGAGCTAAGTCTCCATCACCTTCCATCCTGATGTGGGGAACAAAGGCAGAAGGAAATGGTAGATAGAACTAAATTTTCTTATAACCTGCAGCCCATTGACAACTACTTGAGGCAGGCAGAGTAAAATATTGCTCCAGGAATTCCTTACTGTCTTAATGTCACTGCTTTGCTACAGGGAAACACAACCTTAGCCTGACACTAGCTAGGCTTCCAGTATCCTGTGAGTCTTCTTTAGCATATGAAAATCTCACTGGAAACTTCCCCTGGACTTTACCTTCCTGGACTCCATAGTATATAACCTGTCTCTCCTCGTGGTCCAGGGCAGCTCTTCCAGCCCACAGGTCCTGTCCCCGTGCCTCAATAAATCATCTTTTTGCACCAAAGACGTCTTCAAGAATTCTTTATTGGTCGTCAGCTCCATACCCCACGAACCCCACTATCACCCCAAGGCCTCGACAACCTCCCAGATAAATGACTTGTTCTCAGCTCCTTTTCTCAGGGTCTGCTTCTGGAGGGACGCAACCCAGGACGCGGCATAACAACACAAGTGTCTCCTGCCCTCGTTGGACACAGGCTCTGAGAAAGAAAGGGCAGAGTTCACCATCCACCAGCTGTGTGGCCTTGATCCTGCTACTTCTCCAGAGGGCCCTTGGGGTCAAGTGAGGACAGTGTCAGCACCTTCTCTGCCGGAAGGTCAGGACTGAATGGGATGCGTGTGCAATTTGCTCACCATGGAACCTGGTGCAGTGATGATGCAAAGGGGGAAATGGTGCTTGGGAGCTGCTAGCAATAGGCAGAAGGCGGCAGGAGTTATGTCGTCTCCCCTGAAAAGGGCTCCATCCCTCTCCGTGAGGCAGGTTGCAGACCCCAATTTCCTTCCCCTGGAATTGGGCAATGACTAAGCTCACCTCCAGAATTCCTGACATGTGATCCTGACAGAGTCAGCAGGACAGTGAGGCCTGGAACAGAGACAGGGGGACAGTTCAGTCTGGCTGAAGCCCGGAGGGAATAGAAGCTTCGTCTCCCACCACCCAGGAAATACCTGTGCTAACTTCACCGCAGTCTTCCAGGTAGATTACAAAGGCGAGGGTCAGGGAGGGCATCATATATTAATGAAGCCGGCACGGGGCCATCTGGTTGCGGCTGTAAGAGGGCCTACACCCAGTTTCAATGTGGGAAGTTTTGTGTGGCGGGCGGGGGTGGGTGGGAGTTCCCACACCTACAGTCAGTGCTCTGACACCAACTAGGTGTCCTACAATTCAGCTCAACTTCCACACCATCTACCAGAGACAGCAGCAGACCCCATAGGTTAAAGGCTTGCTCCCACAAGCCCCCCCCCTTTCAGAAGCCTTAGAAAGCCTAGGTTGTTATCTGCTCCTCGAGTTGCATTAACGCGCTACAGCAGCTCACAGAACCATTTCAGTTACTAGATTGCTGACTGTAATACCTAAATCTAACTGATTCCATTTCAGATTAAACCTCCATCTTGAAAGTGAACTAGGCCCGAACCTAGTCCCAGGTTCTGCCCTTAGTCACTTCCTAGCTATGGCAACAGCCAATCAGTTTAAAACAGGTGCCTATATCCTAAGACGTTCCGGTTGGCAGTTTGCAGTCAGGCCAGATGGGCCAAACCAATTGGGTGCTGACAAGACAGCCTGTACCTATCAGGAGGCTGCCAGGAGGCTGCCAAGCTGGAACGCCCCAAATTCCACTGTAAGCACAATGAAAAGCCCTGCGATCACGAGCTCGGGGCTCCATATCATCTCCGCTGCATCGGGGTGCATTGGAGTCCCTGCTCGAGTTTGTAATAAAGACCCTTTTGTACTTGCATCCGTGTCGGCTCCTTGGGGGTCTCAGGGGACTCATGAATTGGGCATAACATGACCTGTTAGGAAGAGGTATCACTCAGGAACACGGGAGGGAGGGGACGTATGGGGCAAAGTACCGGGAAGGGCGCAGAGCCTCCTTGCCCTCTCTGAGGGCCACTTGCCCCAGACCAGCTTCACCAGCTGCAGCAGCCTCTAGGGTCTTCAGGAGGTTTCCTCACTCAGGCTCCGCAGATTAGATCCTTCGCCCCTGCTTGCTCTTCCCCCTCCAGCTCCTCGCCCCGCCCCGAAAATCAGGGGGTGGGGCTGAAAGGGCTAGGCTTCTAGTTCAACGTGATTGGCTCCCCTCCACCAGCCCCGCCCCCAGATCCCAGCCCTGACACCCCCCCCTCCA
>NW_027527386.1:92020-122306 GCF_008692635.1 Crocuta crocuta
GCCCTGCTGTGAGTGTCCCAAATCACCTTATTACCATAACAGGAGACACCTTTATCAGTCACTCTCCTCTAGGGAAATTCCAGGGGCTTTAGGAACTCTGTGTCCCAAATGGGGTTGTAGCACCAAAAGGTCAACTGCCCAACTCTTTCCAGATGCAACAGTGCACCTCGACCTGTGTAGACCAATAGCCCCACAGGGTCTGATGGAGATATTATGTGAGCCACGTGGATCCTTTTAAATTTTCTGGTAGCTACATTTTTTTAAGGTAGAGAAAAAGAGGTGAAAATCATTTCATTATTGTATTTAACCCAACAGAGTCAGAATGTGACCATTTCAACCCGCAATGCTTGTATGACAAATTATTCATAAAGTATTTTGCATTCTTTTCTGTGTGTGAGATAGTCTTTGAAACCAAGTATGCATTTCACACCTGGGGCCAATCTCCACTCATGCTGGCCTATTTTCTAGTGTTTGGGAGCCACACGTGGCTGCTGGTTATGGTGTGGCATAGCCCAGGTCTAACCCCTAGTAACCAGTGCTTTCTCTGGACTAAGAGGGGATCTGAATAACACAGACCATAAGAATCCTCCAAGTCCAAGACTGTGGGAAATTTCGAATGGATGAGCATGTTTGGGACACGGTCCATTTTGAAGATGATCTGAAAATGTCTCCCACGTTTTTAGAGGAAGCTTTATATTAAAGTTGGGATGAATTCACAAATGCAGAAAGCTTTCCCACATACTTCCTAATATCACTCCCTCAAGGTACACATAGGTGGCATATAACCAGGCACTTGAAAAATATTTCTCATTAGAATTAGAATTCTCTTTCCTTAGAAGCAGGTTGTGCTGGGATAGTTTGCTAAAATCTGGAGACCTCTGCTTTCACACTAACATCAGCCCCCAGATGGTTTAAGTGTGACAAGTAAAATGAAGGTAATTTGAATTATACCACACAAAAGGGGGAAGAGTAAGAAATCTGCCCAGGGCCTGTTTGGATGATCACAGAACAAGACAGATCCCTTGGACAAGATAAGGTCAACACCTGCTCTTTCTACCTCCTCTGTAGTATTTACTATGCTTCATATTAAGGGTACTGACAAAAACATGACTTTAAGAATTCATGATATGAGGCTGAATCATAAGACATGGCCATTTATTTCTGTAAGTCAAAAAATGCTCAAACACCAGCAATTTCCCTTTGAATGCTTCCTTCACAAAAAAGAAATCTTACTTGATTCCTATGAGGCAAGAGTCAGCAAACTATGGCCCACCGGCCAAATCCAGACCACTGCTTGCTTTTGTATGGCTTGTGAGCTAAGAAGGATTTTTACAGTTCTTACGTGATTAAAAACAAACAAGAAGAAGAGTATTTCATGGCATGTGAAAATGACATCAAATTCAAATGTCTGTGTCTATAAATCAAGTTTTATTGGGACACAGCGATGCCCGTTAGTCGGAGGAAGGCTTGGGGGTACTCTTGCATGACACTGCAGAGTTGGGGAGTTCAGAGGGAGACCACATGGTCCACAAAGCTGAGAACAGTCATTATCTGGCCCTTGATAGAAAAAGTTGGCCCACACCTGACATATATCGGACATCACATGCTTGCTAATAAGATCGCCTAATAAGCCTAGCTTAACCTGTATTGAGTCTTCTTGTGGGTTTTGTTGTTGTTGTTGTTGTTGTTGTTGTTGTTTTTTATTCTTACCTTGAAGATTCAAAATCCCAGAGCAGAAGGGTGGGTATGGATGCAGGTCACTGTAATGTACTAAGCTACAGTAGTCCAACCATGGACCCTCTTGATGGTTGATCAGTAGAGCAGACCCTTGAAATGTCCCCCTATAGTCTTCCCCTGAGGAGGCTCCTGTACACACAGATAGTTACTCTGTCTTTCAGTAAGAGAGCATTTTCTGCAGCCTGTGGGGGTGGGGCAAGCCCAAAACGTTTGGGAGTTATGCTGGAGTGGAGATCTAGTGGTGAGAGATGAAGACCAAGGGCGTATAGCCCAGTCTCCTTGCCCTGCTAAGGCACATTAGGTATTCCCTCCTGGAGGCTCCCTAGAAACATTGAATGGCAGTTACCCACAGAGGTAACCTATCATTAACAGTAACACACCCTTTATCTGCTCTTATCTCTGCCCCATCTGGCATCCTCCACTCCCTCCTGTGTGCTTCCTGGGATCCCTTCCCCAATAAACTACTTACATCCAAGTCTTTGTCTCAGTTATGCTTGGGGAGAACAACTAAAAGACTCAGTGTAAGAGTTTCTTTTTTTTAATTTTTTTACATTTATTTATTTTTGAGAGATGGGGTGAGACAGAGCACAAGCAGCAGAGGTGCAGAGAGAGGAGACACAGAATCTGAAGCAGGCTCCAGGCTCTGAGCTGTCAGCACAGAGCCCGACGCGGGGCTCAGACCCACGAACTGTGAGATCATGACCTGAGTGAAGTTGGACACTTTACCAACTGAGCCACCCAGGTGCCCCTCAATGTAAGGGTTTCTAATAGGACTGGCTCACACAGTCATTTCTGCACAAAGTGCCGAATTTGGGGGAGCAACCCTAACTAGAATACCAGGGTCATGGGGAGAAGAGAGAATTCTTTGTTGCCCTCACCTGAGAGCAGGGGCAGACACCTGCTTCCCATAGCACTGATATCAGAAGCAACAATCTGAGAAACACTCTCAAACAGGATGTGGCAAGGGTCCCTGAATGAATAAGCCCCATGAAAATCAGTTTTGGATGGTTGCAGACTTCAGAGGCCAGGTGGCCACTGCTTCTCAAAACCTTTCAATTTCTGCCCATCTTTTTTTCTTTTAATTTAAATTTTAGTTAGTATGCATCACAGTATTGGTTTCAGAAATAGAACCCAGAGATTCATCACTTACTTACAGCACCAGGGCTCTTCCCATCAGGTGCTCTCCTTAATACCCATCACTTGTCTAGTCCATCATCCACCCGCCTCCTTCCATCAACCCTCAGTTTGTTCCCTATTGCTAAGAGCCTCTTGTGGTTTGTTTCCCTCTCTCCTCTTCCACCCCTCCCCATATGTTCATCTGTTTTGTTTCTTAAATTCCACATATAACTGAAATCCCATGGTACTTGGCTTTCTCTCGTTGACATTTCATTCAGGATAATTCATTCTAGCTCCATCTGTGTTGTTGCAAGTGGCAAGATTTCATTCTTTTTGATGGCTGAGTAATATTCCATCACACACACACACACACACACACACACACACACACACACACACACACTATATTTTCTTTAGCCCTTCATCAGTCAATGGACATTTGGGCTCTTGTCATAACCCATGAACTGTGAGAGCTTGACCTGACCTGAAGTCAACCAACACGCTCAACCAACTGAGCCACCTACACACCCCCTTAATGTACTTCTAATAGCTAATTTTTTTTCTAGAACTTGCTTTTGAAAATATTATTGATTGACTTTAATTCCCTTAAAACTAAGAAAGTAAAATTTTAATAAATTCCAGTTTGGGAAAAATTAAAATATTTAAACAGTTTTCAGTTCTAATACCCTTAACTTTTCAGTTTTTCAATCTTTCTTCAACTACTTTGACGTTCTGCGGGGAGCACATGGTAGATGGTCAACAAATATTTCTTGAACAATTGGGATTTTATATTTATGGAATTTGAGAACCATAGTTTTTTGTTTTGGGTCCCTTTTCTCCCTCTGGTGTAGATACATAAGGGTGAGGGGGGAAAGGACTACCACCTTCACCTTTATGGTAAGAAAACTCTTCCAGTGAGAGCCGTAGCTTTTACTTACTTTAGAAATATAGGGTTCCTTAAGGCGGCTGTAATTTAGACCAACATGTAACACTGTCAGTAAAGACAATGCTTGGGACGCCTGGGTGGCTGAGTCAGTTGAGCATCCGAATTCCGCTGAGGTCATGATCTCACCGTTCGTGTGTTCAAACCTTGCATTGGGCTCTGTGCTGACAGCTAGCTCAGAGCCTGGAGCCTGTTTCGGATTCTGTGTCTCCCTCTCTCTCTGCACCTCCCCCGCTCATGCTCTGTCTTACTCTGTCTCTCAAAAATAAATAAATGTAAAAATATTAAAAAAAAAAAGACAATGCTTGTGCACATCTTCTATCAGAAAGGACTTTAAGAGGCGCCCAGGTGGCTCAGTCTGATAACTGTCCCACTTAGGCTCAGGTCATGATCTCATGTCAGGGCTCAGTGCTGACAGCTGGAGCCTGGACCCTGCTTCGGATTATGTGTCTCCCTCTCTCTGCCCCTCCCCCACTCACAGTCTGTTGCTCAAAACTGAATAAACATTAAAAACATTTTTAAAAAAAGAACTTTAAGCATTACAAATTTATAGATCCTGATAGCTAAGAGGAAATGAAGACTCAATTCCCTCTTTTTGTATATTCCAAGTTATTGCAATTAAAAGCAAAGTGTTGATAATCTATTGGTCACTGTATCCATTAGTAATTACCGCAAATAACACCTGATAGCAAACCACTCATGAAACTCAATGCCTTGAAACAATGATATATGCTTGCTCCTCCTGAGTGTATGGGTTGACTGAGCAGCTCTGCCGATCTTAGCTGGGCTACTCACGTGACTACAAGCCGGCCAGGTGGCTGACTGAGGATGACGACGACGTAACTCTCCCCCATGTCTCTCACCCCTCCAGCAGGTTAGCTGGGTATGTTTTCAGGGCGTATGCAGGGATGCAAGAACAAGTAAAGCTCATCATGTCAAGAGCACGTGTCAAAGAAGGAATGCACATTCAGTTTTGAAACCCTCTGTCTTTGAGTCATTCTCTTGACCAAAGCCAGTGTCAAGGCCAAGGCAGGATGAGAGCAGAAAGAGGTTACAAGGTTACATGGAAGGGGCATGGAGAGACAGAGGCCACCTCTTGAGGCCATGGTTCCAATGTACCTATCACAGGTGGCGATGGGTAGGAGTCTTGCCGTCTCCTGCTTCACTACCCCTTAGAACTGTCGCCTCTGTATCGAACACTCTGGACAGCATCAACTGACGAATGGATCGAGCAGATGTGGTTTGTATATACAATGGAATACTACTTGGCAATGAGAAAGAATGGAGTCAAGCCATTTGCAGCAGCATGGATGGAACTGGAAGGTATTAGGCTGAGTGAAATAAGTCAGTCAGAGAAACACAGATACCATGAGTCTAAACTCATATGTGGATCTTGAGAAACTTAACAGAAAACCATGGGGAAAGAGGGGAAAAATATTTACAGAGAGGGAGGGAGGCAAACCATAAGAGACTCTTAAATACAGAGAACAAAATGAGGGTGGATGGGGGTGGGTGAGAGGGGAAAACGGGTGATGGACACTGAGGAGGGCACTTGTTGGGATAAACACTGGGTGTTGTATGTAAGTCATGAACCACAGAAATCTACCCCAAGAACCAAGAGCACACTTCACACACCATAGGTTAGCCAACTTGACAATAAATTATATTTAAAAACAAGAGAAAATTAAAGAATGCTCTTCAGGGCAAGCCAAGCCCTGAAGACCAACCTACCATAGATGAACTCATGCATCAGCTTCCTTCTCAAACTTTGCCTGCCACAAATAATAACAAGTGAGCCTCTGGGCGCCTGGATGGCTCATTAGTTGAACATCTGACTTCAGTTTAGGTCATGAGCTCACAGTTTGTGAGTATGAGCCCCACATTGGTGCTGTCAGCACTGAGCCCACTTCGGATCCTCTGACCCCTTCTTACACCCCCATCAAAAATAAGCAAACATTAAAACAAAAAATAGACTGCGCCTCCATCCACTAAGTTTAATGTTATCAAATTGTCCAACACATGATCATTACTAAGTTACCTGAATCTTAGGTGGTAACTTGACTCAACGTAAATATTTGGTCTTTCCTCTGTAGCCTCAAACTAAGAATTCCTGGGGTCAAAGGAAGAGAAGGAGAAGGACAAGGGATCTGGAAGGAGCTCTGTGGTCAGGATCTCACAGCACAGCTCAGCCACCTACAACTGTGTGATGTTGAGGAAGTTATTTAGCCTCTCTGAGCCTCAGTTTCCTTACCCTCAAAATGGAGAGTAATCATTCATCTTACTCATTCATTCAACATACTTATGGAGAATCTACTAGACAGAATTCCCTGTAATTATAGAGCCCACTTCAAGTTGGAGCTGCCTAAGAGAAAGCGAAATTATAATACAGGGCTAGAAAGCATGAAGCCCTAGGGACACTCAGAGGCACATCTAATCCTACTTCAGAAGATTCGTGGAATTCTCCGTGGTGGGAGTGATGACAGAGACTCAAGAAAAGGTAGAAAGTAGTCGGATTTTGAGAAAAGGTGTCCTAGGAAGAGAGAATGGCAGATGCAAAGTCCAAAAGTCAAGAAGATATTTTCCTTTCTGGTTTTAAAGGCAAGCTCTGCTATCATCATGGCAAACAGAAGAATATTCCAGAATATTCTAGAACAAACATTTGTAGGTACAACACAAATCCCTTGGGGCTCTCATGAAAATGCAAGTTCTGGTTCAGCCAGTATGAGGTGGGTCCTGAGATCCTGCTTTTCCAGCAAGGTGATGCTGATGTGTCTGGTGCATGGACCCACTTTGAGTAAGGAGGTATGAGAGTGGCCACGGAAGGAAGGATTCCTCATTTCATTGGTCCAATTTTAATATATGTGCTGCCAAAGCGAGCACAGAGGATACACCTACATTTAAAACTTTCATCTCTCTCTTCTCCCTCTGGCCACCAGGATTCCATGGAGCATGAAGGACAGTGAGGGATGGCGATAACGTTGTGAGCAGTGTGATTCCCACACAAGTTCTAGGAAAGTCCCTGGAGGAAGAGAGACATTGGTTCCCTGAAAGCTTCCAGGAAACCAGAATACTTTTCATAGGGTGTTGCAGTCAAGCACTACAACCCTCCATGAAACACTGGGATCCTACCCCACCCAGAGCTCCTACTCACCAATCGAACTCTCATAAGTGTCCGTGCAAAACTAGCCTACAGGTCTATGTGTTTTATTCATACTCTGGGGCCGCCATTACTGTTTCACTGACTGTTTCCTTAAAAGCAGCGGTAATCTATGTCAAAGGCTAGGTGGATCAGTCATATGACAAATCATTTATTGAGGGCCACTCTGAGTCAGACACATGACGGGTGTTGGAGAGGTACACCTGGAGCCATACGCCAATGGACTTAGGAGAAACAAAAATGGTAGCCAGATAATCTTGGCCGTGCCATTGCGCTGGGGTCTGTTAGTCCCACAAAACTCTGGAAACTCAAAGAGCAGAACTGATCATCTGAAACAGAAATTCTTGGTTCCCAGAGGGTTCTGAGACAGGCAGGACTCTGCCTCTGCCCATTAAGCTGTGATTTCAGAGACGGCTCCCGGAGGCATCGGCTTTCCTCAAACGTTGCTGCATAGCATACTGGCAGTAAGAAAGGTCTTCATCCCTGTGAGAGAAATCAGAATTAGAATCAGCAGCAGGATTAGTACAATGTGATGCCGGGGGGTTGTAAATACTTGGGTCTTATAAATACAGAGAAAGAGATGGAAACAAACACTAGAAGGATAAACATTACAACATTAACAAGAATGGCCTCTACTGTGACAGGCACTAATGGCAAACTCTAAAGCTATTCTCAACCTCTTCACCATTCATAGCTTCCACTCTAGAAGCAGGAAAGCCAAATACTTGCTTTGCCCAATTCCTGGCTCAAAAAAGAATACAAGGAACAGACCTATGTCTGTATTTTATTATATATATGAGATCTATATGATACCTATCATATAATATGTAATATATATTTTAACAATGTATGTATGTTCTCTGGAGTCTCTTTTGAGCCAGTTTAACATTTGCTTCACTCCCTCGATGATGGAGTAGAATAAAATCCTTAATGTACTGTCACGTTATATGTGTATGAGTCATTTAATCTTTTTTAGTTCATACAGCTACCATGGGGCAAAGCTGGGATTTAAGCCCAGGCTGCCTGGTGCCTGAACCCCAACCCTTGGACCCCAACACCACATTTTGTCAAATGTGCAAAAATACACATGGACACACAGCTCACAGCTGGTTCTCCATGCACAGTGCTGGTATTGCTAAGGAGCAGTTCCAGTTGAACAGAAGTCTGCGCAAAACACACCGTCTCTCACCGTTTTAGAAGTGGAGGGGACAGAGGACAGTAACATCCCTGAGGTCTGGGACTCGGAGCTGCGTTTGGTCTTCCTGGTAATGCATTTCCTGTATTCTTCCCGCACCTGGAGGAAGACACGCATCACGAGAAGATGAGTTGTTCCCAGACTCAGGGACGTGGGCGGACACTCATGTGTCCCCTGAAGGATGGGCTCAGGAAGGGCAGCATTGTACCTGGCGGCTGAGCAGACAATGAATGATGAAGATAAAGGTCCCCTGCAGGCTGTTGACGATGGTGAACAGATAGGCCATGATCTTGGCCATGGGTCCAATCTGGAAAATGCCCAACACCCAGGAGCACCCCAGGATGAAGAGCTGGGCAAAGGCCTTGAACGTCAGTAACCTGGGGGAGAAGGTTTGCAGAGATTAAGGTTCCTGGAAGGGGCTGCTGTCCTCAGGGACCCACCGCTCCCACCATGTCACCTGCCACCTGAGAGGTGGGAATAAATGTGGGGTAGAGTCTCCAAGCCCAGAGGCAGAGAAATCGAATCCTATTGGCATTGAGAAGGCAGTTGGCCTACAGATGCACGTAGCACAAAGACGTGTGGACACACATATATAATGCGAGAGTGTTTAGAGTGATCGCGTGCTTGGAGGGCCTGCAGGTCCAAGAACTAGGGAACGGTGACACCGTGAGTAAGAGATACCATGACATGTTTCTTGAAGAAAAACTCACATGACATAAAATTCACGATTTTCAACCTTTAAAGCATGTGATTCAGGGGCATTTGGCACATTCACAGTGCTGTGCAAACACCGTCACCACCCGGTTCTAAGACATTTTTATCACCCTGGAAAGAAACCCCATACCTATCAGGATTCATTCCCCACCCACTCCTCCCCCAACTGAAGCAACCCAAACGTTCGTCTGTTGATGGATGGATAAACGAAACACGGTCCGTCCACACAGTGACTATTATTCTCCAATAAGAGGGAATGAAATGCCGACAGCTGCTACAAAACGTGGATGAACCTTGAAGACCTGCTCAGTGAAAGAAGCTAGACAGAGGGGCAGCAGGGTGGCTCAGTCGGATAAGCTTCGACTCAGGACACGATCTCATGGTTCGTGAGTTCGAGCCCCATGTCAGGCTCTGTTCTGACAGCTCCGATTTTGGAGCCTATTTGAGATTCTGTCTCCTTTCTCTCTTCTCCTTATCTGCTCATATTCTGTGACTCTCAAAAATAAATAAGCATTAAAAAAAAAAAGAAGCCAGACATAGAAGGACACACAGTGTATGATTCCATTTCTAGGAAATATCCAGAATAGGCATTCTATGAGGACAACAACGAATGATAAAATCATTTTTCTTATTTTTCTTAAAAGGTTTATTGTCAAGTTGGTTTCTATATTACACCCAGTGCTCATCCCAACGAGTGCCCTCCTCCATGCCCTCACCCATTTTCCCCTCTCCCCCTCCCATCAGCCCTCAGTTTGCTCTCAGCGTTCAAGAGTCTCTCATGGTTTGCCTCCCTCCATCTCCCCAACTGTTTTTCCCCTTCTTCTCCCCCATGGTCTCCGTTAAGTTCCTCCTAATCCACCTATATGTGCAAACATATGGTTTCTGTCCTTCTCTGTCTGATATATTTTGCTCAGCATAACACCCTCAAGTTCCATCCATGTTGCTACACATGACTAGATCTCATTTCTTCTCATTGCCATGTAGTATTCCACTGTATAGATAGACCACATCTTCTTGATCCATTTGTCAGTTGATGGACACTTAGGCTCTTTCCATGTTTTGGCTATTGTTGAGAGTGCTGCTATGAACATTGGGGTACATGTGCTCCTATGCATCAGCACTCCTCTGTCCCTTGGGTAAATTCCTAGAAGTGCTACTGCTGGGTCATAGGGGAGTTCTATTGTTAATTTTTTGAGGAATCTCCACACTGTTTTCCAGAGGGGCTGCACCAGTTTACATTCCCACCAAGAGTGTCGGAGGGTGCCCATTTCTCCACATCCTCACCAGCATCTAGAGACTCATGATTTCTTCATTTTAACAACTCTGACCAGCATGAGGTGGTATCTCAGTGCTGTTTTGATTTGTATTTCCCTGATGATGAGGGACGCAGAGCATCATTTCATGTGTCTGTTGGCCATCTGACTGTCCTCTTTGGAAAAGTGTCTGTTCATGTCTTCTGCCCATTTCTTCAGTGGGTTATTTGTTTCTCAGGTGTGGAGTTTGGTGAGTTCCTTATAAGTTTTGGATATTAGCCCTTTATCTGATATGTCATTTGCAACTACTTTTCCCATTCCATCAGTCACCTATTAGTTTATTGATTATTTCCTTTGCCGTGCAGAAGCTTTTTATCTTGATGAGGTCCCAATAGTTCATTTTTGCTCTTGATTCCCTTGCCTTTGGGGATGTGTCAAGTAAGAAATTGCTGCGGTTGAAGACAAGGAGGTTGTTTCCTGCTTTCCTATAGGGTTTTGATTGTTTCCTGTTTCACATTCAGGTCCTTTATCCATTTTGGGTTTATTTTTGTGTATGGTGTGAGAAAATGATCTAGTTTCATTCTTCTGGATGTTGCTGTCCAGTTCCCCCAGCACCATATGTTAAAGAGGCTGCCTTTATTCCACTGGATACTCTTTCCTGCTTTGTCAAAGATTAGTTGGCCATACATTTGTGGGTCTAATGCGGAGTTCTCTATTCTATTCCATTGGTCTATGTGTCTGTTTTTGTGCCAATAGCATACTGTCTTGTTGACTACAGCTTTGTAGTAGAGGCTAAAGTCTGGGATGGTGATGCTTCCCATTTTGGCTTTCTTCTTCAATATTACTTTGGCTATTCGGGGTCTTTTATGGTTCCATACAAAATTTAGGATAGTTTGTTCTAGTTTTGAGAAGAATGCTGGTGCAATTTTGATTGGCATTGCATTGAATGTGTAGATTGCTTTGGGTAGTAATGACATTTTAACTATATTTATTCTTCTAGTCCATGGGCATGGAATGTTTTTCCATTTCTTTGTGTCTTCTTCAGTTTCCTTCATAAGTTTTCTGTAGTTTTTATCATATAGATCTCCTATATCTTTGGTTAGGTTTATTCCTAAGTATTTTATGTTTTTTTGTGCAATTGTGAATGGGATCAGTTTNTCTATGTAGAGTATCATGTCATTGCAAAAAGTGAATTTTGACTTCATCTTTGCCAATTCTGATGCCTTTGATTTCCTTTTGTTGTCTGATGGCTGATGCTAGGACTTCTGGCACTGTGTTAAACAACAGTGGTGAGAGCGGACATCCCTGTCGTGTTCCTGATCTCAGGGGGAAAGCTCTCAGTTTTTCCCCGTTGAGGGTGACATTAGTCGTGGGCTTCCCATAAATGGCTTTTATGATGTATAAGTAAATTACTTCTATCCCGATTTTCTCGAGGGTCTTTGTTAAGAAGGGATGCTGTGTTTTGTCAAATGCTTTTTCTGCATCTATCGACAGGATCATATGATTTTTGTCTTTTCTTTTGTTGATGTGATGTATCACATTGATTGATTTCCAAATACTGAACCAGCCCTGTAACCCAGGAATGAATCCCACTTGATCATGGTGGATACTTCTTTTTATTTGCTGTTGAATTCGACTTGCAAGTATCCTGTTGTGGATTTCTGCATCCGTATTCATCAAGGATATTGGCCTGTAGTTCCCTTTTATTGCTAGGTCTCTGTCAGGCTTTACAACCAAAGTGATACTGGCTTTGTAGAATGAGTCCGGAAGTTTTCCTTTGATTTCTATTTTTTGGAATAGTTTGAGGAGAATGTGTACTCATTCTGTTTTAAATGTCTGTTAGAATTCCCCAGGGAAGCCATCTGGCCCAGGGCTCTTATTTGTTGGGGGATTTTTGATAACTGATTCAATTTCTTCACTAGTTATGGATCTGTTTAGATTTTCTAACTTTCCTGTGTGAATTTTGGTAGTGGCTGTGTGTTTAGGAATTTGTCCATTTTTATAGGTTGTCCAGTTTGTTAGCATATAATTTTTCATAGTATTCCCTGATAATTGCTTGTATTTCTGAGGGGTTGGTGGTAATAAGTCCATTTTCATTCAAGATTTTGTCTATTTGAGTGCTCTCTCTTTTCTTTTTGAGAAGCCTGGCTAGAAGTTCCCCAATTTTGTTTATTTTTTCAAAAAACCAACTCTTGGTTTCATTGATCTGTTCAACTGTTGTTTTTTTGGGGGGGGATTCTATATTGTTTATTTCTGCCCTGATTTTTATTATTTCCTTTCTCCTACTGGATTTGAGGTGCTCTTGTTGCTCCCCTTCTTGTTCCTGTAGGTGCGCTGTTAGATTTTGTACTTGCGCTTTTTCTAATTTCTTTAAATAGGCTTGGAGTGCAGTGTACTTTTCTCTTAGGACTGCCTTTGCTGCATCCTATAGAGTTTGAATTGTTGTATTTTCTTTTTCATTTGTTTCCATATATTTTTTAAATTTCTTCTTTAATTGCCTGATTGTCCCATTCGTTCTTTAGTAGGGTGTTCTTTAACCTTTATGTTTCTGGAGGTTTTCTAGACTTCTTCCTGTGGTTGATTCCAAATCTCACAGCATTGTGATCTGAAAGTGTGCATGGTATGATTTCAATTCTTTTAGATTTATTGAGAGCTGCTTTATGTCCCAGTATGTGATCTCTCTGGGAGAATGTGCCATGTGCACTTGAGAAGAAAGTGAATTCCATGGCCTCAGGATGTAGAGGTCTAAATATATCTGTCAACTCCATCTGGTCCGATGTGTCATTCAAGTCCATTGTTTCTTTGGTGATTTTCTTTCTATTTGATCTATCCGTTGCTTTAAGTGGAGTATTAAACTCCCCCACTATTAGCACATTCTTATCCGTAAGTTTGTTTCTGTTTGAGATTGTTTTATGTATTTTGGTGCTTCCATATTCAGTGCGCAGACATTTATATTTGTTAGCTCTTCCTGATGTATGGACCCTTTAATTATTATATAATGCCCTTCTTCATCCCTTGTTACTGCCTTTACGTTAAAGTCCAGTTTGTCTGATATAAGTATGGATACTCCAGGTTTCTTTTGACTTCCAGTAGCATGATAGATCTTTCTCCATCCCCTTACTTTCAATCTGAAGGTGTCCTCAGATCTAAAATGAGTTTCTTGTAGACAGCAAATAGATGGATTTTGTTTTTTAATCCATTCTGCTACCCTATGTCTTTTGATTGGAGCATTTAGTCCATTTACATTCAGTGTTATTATTGGAAAATATGGGTTTAGAGTCATTGTGTTTTTTCTAGGATTCATGCTTGTGGTGGTGTCCCTGGTACCTTTCATTCCTTGCAACATTTCCCTCATAGAGTCCTCCTCAGTATTTCTTGTAAGGATGGTTTCGTGGTGACGAATTCTTTCAATTTTTGTTTATTTGGGAATACTTTTATTTCTCCTTCTATTCTGAATGACAGGCTTGCTGGATAGAGGATTCATGGCTGCATATTTTTCTGTTCATCACATTGAAGATTTCCTGCCATTCCTTTCTGGCCTTCCAAGTTTCAGTAGATAGGTCTGTAACCACTCTGATAGGTTTCCCTTTGTATGTCAGGGCCCTTTTATCCCTAGCTGCTTTCAGAATTCTATTTCCAGTTTCACTATATTTTTCCAGTTTCACTATGATATGTAGTGCAGAAGATCGATTCAAGTTATGTCTGAGGGGAGCTATCTGTGCTTCTAGGATTTAAATGTCTGTTTCCTTCCCCATATTGACGAAGTTCTCTGCTATAATTTGTTCATGGACTCTTTCAGCGCCTTTCCCTCTCTCTTCCTCTTCTGGAATTCCTATGATATAGATATTGTTCCATTTTGATTGTATCACTCAGCTCTCGAACTCTCTTTTCGTGTTCCTGGATGAGTTTAGCTCTCTTTTTCTCGGCTTCCTCTTTTTCTATAATTGTGTCTTCTAATTCACCTATTCTTCTCTCTGCCTCTTCAATGTGCATTGGATGCCTCTATTTTATGATGCATCTCATTTTTAGCATTTTTTAATTCATCACAACTATTTTTAAGCTCCATAGTCTTTGTAGCAATAGTTTCTCTGATGTCTTCCATGCATTTTTCAAGCCCAGTGATTAATTTTATAACTATTGCTCTAAATTCTTGTTCAGTTATGTTGCTTATATCTGCTTTGAGTAGTTCTTTAGCTGTCATTTCTTCCTGGAATTTCTTCAGAGGAGAGTTCTTCCGTTTCGTCATTTTGACTAGCTTTCTGTCTCTTGTTAGTTTTAAAAGCTTGTTATGCACTCTGCACCTGTGAGTACTCTGTATTAAAGAAGACTCTTTGAGTGTCCAGGACCTGTCCTTTCAGGAAGTGTTCTTTGAATGGTGTCTCTTGGTCTGTCTTGTTGAGACTTTGGTTATTTTACTTCCCTACTCGTAGTGGCATTTGGGACTCTCCACCATGTATACTTTGGCTTCTTTCTTGAGGTAGCCCTATAAGTTTTCTTAGTGGACTCTGTCTCCTTTTCCTCCCAAACTTCTGAATTCTGTAAGGGTTCCTATGGCTTCAGGCCTTCTCCATTTGAAAAATGGGGGCAAGTGAAATGTACGGGGATCCCTACTTCTCCACCATCTTGCCTCTTCCCCCTAAAATTTTTTTTTTAATTAGATGAGAGTGACCACGTAGTATAGGGGGTAAGGGTACAGGCTCTGAAGACCTGTGGAAACTGTGCCTCAGTTTTGTCAAATTGCTCCAGAGATAATAATACAATACCTACCGTGTGGTGTTTATTCTTCTACAGATTAAATGAGATGAGAAGTCTCTACGGTCTTTTACAGCATCATATGTCACAAAAATATTTTTGGTAGTTGTTTTTAACACTAGTATTGATTTGAAGTCAGCTACCTATTATATAGAAAAAAGTCCCAAAGTTCAGAATGATATGTATAGTACCCTATCATTTATGTAATCCGAAGGTGAATGGGTAAGGATAGAATATTCTAGAAGGAAGCTCAATTCAAGTGATAATGGCTGCTTAGGGTGGGAGAGACCTGGGAAGAGAGGGGTATTTATTTCCCATGTGTTCGCTATTGAACTGATTAATTTTTCTTCCCATTATGTGTATTAACTTTGTTTTAAACTTTCTGCATCAACTTTTAAAAGATATTAAAATTTAAAATATAGAATTTAAAAATATTTAAAATTTAAGATGAATAAGGGACTGGATATGAAACCTAGATAAGGTCTGCTTTAGGTTTGTTCTTTTTTTTTTAATGTTTATTTCTTTTTGACAGAGAGAGTACATGCAAGGAGGGGAGGGGGAGACAGTGGAGAGACAGAGGATCTGAGGCAGGCTTTGGACTGAGAGCAGAGAGCCAAATGAGGGGCTCAAAGGAACAGACCATGAAGTAATAACCTGAGCTGAAATTGGACATGTAACTGACTGAGCCACCCAGGCACCCCTGACTTTCGTAGGTTCTAAAAATGAAGATCAGTTGAGTGAGGATGTTAAAGACACAAACCGTCTATAAGAATATGAAAATGTCCCACATCTGTAAGATAAAATAATATACAAAAAACTAAAATAATAAGATTGTATATTTCACCTACTCAATCAGCAAAACATCACAACAAAAATGATAAACCACGGTGTTGCAAAGCTGTATGTAAACACGCACTTCTGCAAATGGTAACAAATATTCTGGAAAACGATTTGCATTATACCAAAAACATGGCAATACAACGTGCCCTTTAGCTCAGGCCATTTCATGCCTACTATTATGCTCAAATAATTGCAGATGTGGAGAAATTTCTATCTATAAGAGTATCCAAGACCACATTGCTTGTAACAGCCTTCCCCCTACCCCCCCAAAATAGAAACAACTTGGATGTCCACGAATAAGGCATGATTTAAATAAGTTGTGTTGCATTATTACATTCAAACATTTACAAAGTATACAAAAGATGTCAAAGAATTTCTACTTAAATTGAAAAAATATTCATGACATTAGTAAGAGAAAAATGACTCTAAAAATTAAGTTG
Organism: Crocuta crocuta; assembly: GCF_008692635.1. Lineage (NCBI taxonomy): Eukaryota > Metazoa > Chordata > Mammalia > Carnivora > Hyaenidae > Crocuta > Crocuta crocuta. The sequence continues at coordinate 108,168 of NW_027527386.1, forward strand.
ATGGTAGGCTTCTGTTTTTGTAAATAGCACGTATATAACTGTGCACAGTAGACATTAGAAAGTGTATTAATGGGGGGCGCCTGAGTGGCTCAGCCGGTTAAGTGTCCGACTTCGGCTCAGGTCATGATCTCATGGTTAGTGGGTTCCAGCCCCACATCGGGCTTTGTGCTGACAGCTCAGAGCCTGGAGCCTGTTTCAGATTCTGTGTCTTCCTCTCTCTCTGACCCTCCCCTGCTCACGCTGTTTTTCTCTCTCTCATAAATAAATAAAAACATTTTTAAAAAACAACTATAGTTTTAAAAAAAAGAAAGTGTATTAATGGTTATAATATATGAAATATTCATCCTTTCTAGTAACTGTCGTAATGCTTCATAAGCCACATTAAGTGGTCAATGTTAATACCCCCAGTATACAGATGAGGAAACAGATTCAGACAGGTTGTGTAACTTGACTAAGCTCACACGGCTTATAAGTGAAAGAGCTGGTGCTTGAGCCCCCAGATCAAGACAGTGCGCTGTTCTGTCCTGGGCACCGGACCAAGCACACAAAGAGGTGCTCAGGGAATGTGTGTGGGAAGGATGAAGGAGACTGGCAGAGAGAAAGGGAAGGAGGGACTGTACCTGGTGTCTTTGAGTGTCGAGATTTCTGCATTGACGCTGGAAAGCTTCTGCCTCAGGATACACAACGTGCAAGTCAGGAGGATGAAATTGATCTACAAAGTCAAGCAGAGAGGACTGAGATATCGGGCAGACAAATGGGCAATGGCCACACCACCTGTCAAAAACCCATAGTGCGCGGTACCCACTCCAGGAAGCACGATTAATAAGCCCTACAGCAATCAACACTTAACACCCAGTTGTTGACTGTTGGCTGACAGCCTCCCTGATTTCTTCCCTCATTTCCAAGTTAGAACCCAACAGAAAAAGCCGACATGCTCCCCTAAGCATTCACATTGGGTGCCCTGCTTTGAGTTAGCCTGCATCTAGAGTCCCAGTGCCTACAGCCTCCAAGCAGGCACACCGGAAGCCTTCCCTTTTCCCCTAAACAGCCTTCTGACTCCTCTCCCTGGTTCTGAGTCTCTGCTAAGTGCAAGTCATGGTGCCCGACTCCCTTCCTATAGCAATAAATAGTCTTTACTTGTTCTCATTTGGGGGATCACCACTGATTTCCACTCCACATGGATGCGTGTGGGAAGTTAGTCTCAAGATCGGTGCCTTGTTGGGGTTGAAATGTTGAACCCCCTGAACCTCAGAATGTGATCTTATTTGTAGCCAGGGTCTTTACCAGAGGTGATCAAATTGAAATGAGCTCTTTAGGGCAGGTCCGAATTCCACATGACCTTACAAAATGGAAATTTGGACACAGAAGCAGACATGCGCATGGAAAGCCAAGCATCTATAGGCCAAGGGACTCCTGAGGTTAGAAAACTGGAATGGGGGAGCACCTGGCTGGCTTGGGGTTGAGTGACTGACTCTTGATTTAAGCTCAGGTCATGATCCCAGGTTGTGGGATTGAACTCCACATCAGGCTCTATGCTGAGCATGGAGCCTGCTTGGGATAATCTCTCTCTCTCTCTGTCTCTCTCTCTGTCTCTCCACTCCCATCTGCCTCTTTCCCCCACCCACTAAAACCTAAAAAAAAAAGAATGGAACAGATCCTTCTCTTGGGCTTCAGAGGGGACGTGGTCCTACTCATCCCTTATTTTATACTTCTAGCTTTCAAAACTGGGAGTGGGAAAGTCCATGGAAGACTTCCTGAAGGATGCCAAATTCTGTTGTTCTAAGCCACCCAGTTAGCGATACTGTGGATACTATCTCTGTGATACACAATTTTTATTTGCGAGCTTTATTTTTACCTCAATAAAGCTGAAAAAAATCTGTAGACTTCCCTTTCTACCATCCCACTGTTTTCTTCTCCCCCCACCCCCACATTCTTCTTCATTTCTTTCTTCCTTTTCTCTCATTCAATATCTAGCCTCAGAAGACATCAATAGACCCATTCCTACTGAAACACAAAAGACAAATCAGATTGTGTTCCCCTCTAGGCGATTTGCATGTTGGCAGAGGGCAAAAAAAAAAAAAATCACAAGTCAAAGAAATTGCACTCTAAATTTGAAATCTCAAGAACCAGGGATCAGAGGGGAGGACGTTTGACCTCAGCCGGGCACACTGCACCAAGCAACTTGCTTTACCGTGATGATGACGCAGACCGGCCCCAGGAAACTCCAGATGAATCCTGTGCTTGGGTTCAGCCAGCAGCTACGAAGACAAACAGGAGTCAGCGCCTGTTTAACTCCTGACCCTACAGTCACTCCCTCTCTCCCCCAAAATGCACTAATGGAGGATATTACAGGAAGCCGATCCTGAGATGAAAAGTCTCATGACGGGTCGGGTGACACTTCAGTTTTCTTTGGACCGCAGCGAGTCTGCTTTCAGACCTTCTTCCTGGGTGAATGTTCCTGAAATGTTCACCTGGCGCCCTGCGCAGAACTCACCCTCAATATGTAACTTTGCCATCTCTTCCTCTCTGCTCAGATCTCTTTACTGGCACACCTGGTCATTCAAATCTCAGCTCGAATGTCACCTCATCTGAAAAGCCACTTGGGGCCCTCCCTAACCCTGGTCTTTCTCCAGCAGACCATGCTGCTTTCATTATTTTTTTTAAATAGCATCTACTAGTGTCATAAATTATTGTGGTGCTTGTTACCTTGAAAACTGTCCATCTTCCCCTTCCAGACTATGAGCTGTATGAGAATCTTAAATGATACTTACCAGCACACTACCCTAAATCATCTCGCACAGACCCGTGTGATAAACAGACCTTGCTCTAAAACAGACAATGGTGATGATGATGATGATGATGATGATGATGACAATGATGATGATGATGATGGCACGTCTAGCGCTTTACCCTGTGACAGACACCATTCTGAATGTTTTGCAGATAATAACTCATTTAACCCTCACAACACTAAGATGTCGGCATTGTTGTTTGCCTCTATTGTATGGATGAGGAAGTGGAAGCCTACAGAGGTTAAGTAACTTGCCCAAGGAAGCACAGCCAGAAGAAGGTCATGGAGCAAGGATTCAAACCCAGGCAGGTTGGTTTCAGAATCCAGATTTCAAAGCTGCACAACCAAGTTTCTTTCATTGGTTACACTGCCACCATTCACCTATTCTATAGGTCAAACAGTGGCTCCTGGATTAGTGCAGTGTACAAGAGGTGCAACAGACCATGGCAGCCCTGAGACCCACAAGCCATAAAGAGCTCAAGAAATGGTAGACGCAATTACCACTATTGTTACTGTTCTTGTTCACATAATTATCATCATGGACCATGACAGCACGGTGTTCAGGGAGACAGGGGTCGCGCTTACCGATTATGCATCCCGTAGCCCTGTGGTTGCACGCCGGCAGAGATGGCCACCACTAGCCCTGGGAGCCCGTAGCCAAAGGCACAGAAGTACCACATCTTGATGTTGCGAGAGCTGAAGTAATTCATCACCTTCAGGTTCCTGACCATTAGGAATAGTGTCACAGCCTCCACCAGCGTCCAGAAGAAGCAGGCCAGGAAAAGGTAGTGCAGGAAGCCTGCAATGATGGCACAGCCCGTCTGGAGAAGAGAAGTGTGCACACTCAGGACCCCCGCCCCCTCCAAGGGGCAGGTTCTCAGATACAGCAGGGCTGCTCCTTTGATTGAAATATCCCCTATTCAACCCTTTGGTAGGGGGAATCAGTAGTCCTCGCTGGCCTGGGACTGGTCTTTCCCAGGACATGGGACTTTTCAGCGTTTTGAGAAGAGTAGATAGCTGATCACCCCACTTCAGAGGATGTTTGAAGTTGTTGAGGGGGTGGGGGTGAGCACACTACAGCCATCGGTCTGGCTGCCTGTTTTGTAAATCACATTTCACTGGCACAAAGCCACATCCATTTCTATGTTTTGTGTGGCTGTTTTCATGCTACAACAGCCAAGCTGAGTGGCTGTGACAGAGAGCCTGGATTCTGCAAAGCCAAAGATATTTATAACTGCTTCTTTAATATTGAAACCAACTTAATAATAAGCTATTAAAAATTTTTTAAAAATAAAAAGAAAGACACAGAAAACATTTGGGGCGCCTGGGTGGCTCTGTCGCTTGAGCTTTTGATTTCGGCTCAGGTCATGATCTCATGGTTCTTGGGGTCGAGCTCTGGGTCGGGCTCTGTGCTGACAGCTCAGAGCCTGGAGCCTGATTCATATTCTGTGTCTCCCTCTTTCTCTGACCCTCCCTTGCTCATGTGTCTCTCTCTCTGTCTCAGAAATAAGTAAAACATTTAAACTGATGAATGGATCAAGAAGATTTGTTGTATCTATACAATGGAATACTACATGGCAATGAGAAAGAATAAAATCTGGCCATTTGTAGCAACATGGATGGAACTTGAGGGTGTTATGCTGAGTGAAATAAGTCAGGCAGAGAAGGACAGATACCGTATGTTTGCACATATAGGGGGATTAGGAGGAAGTTAACGGAAGACAAAGCAGAAGAAGGGGAAAATAGTTGGGGAGAGTGAGGGAGGCAAACCATGAGAGACTCTTGAATGCTGAGAACAAAATGAGGGCTGGTGGGAGTGGGGAAGGGGGGTGATGGGCATGGAGGGGGCACTTGTGGTAATGAGCACTGGGTGTTACATGGAAACCAACTTGATAAGAAACTATTAAAAATAATGAAATCTGGCCATGTGTAGCAACATGGATGGACCTTGAGGGTGTTATGCTGAGCGAAATAAGTCAGGCAGAGAAGGACAAATATCATATGTTTGCACGTATAGGAGGATTAGGAGGAACTTGACGGAGGAACAAGGGGGAGAAGAAGGGCGGAAATGGTGGGGGAAAGGGAGAGAAGCAAACCATGAGAGACTCTTGAATGCAGACAAAAACTGAGGACTGATGGATGTGGGGGGAGGGGGGGATGGGCATGGAGGAGGACACTTGTGGGGATGAGCACTGAGTGTTATGTGGAAACTAATTTGACAATAAACTATTAAAAAAAAATTTGAAAAATGCAAAAAAAAATAAAAATAAAAATAAAAATAAAAATAGAAAACGTTTGCTCACTCCCGGTCAAATGATGGGAGGGACGAGTGCTAGTAGCATTGAGTTCTCAAGGGGTCCGAGAAGGAAAACATAGGACGGTGAGGGGGATGGTTCTGCACAAAGAACGATTGTCCCAGCCAAAATGCCAATAGTGCTCCTTCTGGAAAAACCCTAAGATCCTACTATGTTTCTGGTATACTTCTAAGGGGTAAATTGGCCAAAGTTTCTGCTCTCATGGGGCTCACAGTCTAGTGTGTGTGTGTGTTGGGTGGGGGCCATGGCGGAGATACACAGCTAGTAAAAAGACAAATAATCAATATGGTTTCAAATAAAAGCTGGGAAAGAAAGCAAAATAGACTCGTAAGGGATAGAGTTTCGCAGTTGTGACATTATTGACATTTGTAACACTATTGCGAGATTATTTTTTCTCCTGGGGCTGTTCTGTGGATTGGAGGGTGTTTGGAAGCATCCCTAGTCTCCACTGGAGGTCAGTAGCTCCCTCTCCCAGGGATAACCTCCGATCAAGTCTCTAGATATTACTGAGTGTCCCGTAGAGAAAGAATCATCCAAGGTAAGAGCCAGTGGTTAAAAGAGTAAAAGGAGAGACCACCACAGTATATAACATGACCAGGGAAACAATTTTAAACTGACACCTATCACAAGAGTGCGTAAACCAGGTAAAGAATTGGGGAACAAGTATCATCAAAAGTGGGTATAGCACGTGCAAAGGTACTGAAGTGGGAACTAGCATAGAGATTATTGGGTAGGATGAGTAGGGGCAGATGTGGAAGTGATGGGGCTGGGCGAGGACACAGCCTGAGGGATGTGAGACCTGGTTGTCAGTCTTGTCTATACCGACGAGGAAGAGTGCCTTGGCCAAGAAGAGGCACACACAGAGGTGCAGGTGGAGGTAGGTGTTCTGGTTGCGAATGGCACGACACAGGAGGAAGGTGGTGATGGCCAAGACGAGACACACCAGGGAGATGATCAAGCCCACGTGGCTAATGATGTACAGGGAGAACTCCGTCTGTCAGGAAACAGATACATCATTCAGAGAGGGGCCAACATCCCACCAGGCAGAAAAAGAATTATCCAGACTCCTGAAAGGGTTCAAGGACCTTTTCTCCTTCGACACTCAGGGTGAAGGAGGTGCTGTCCATCGCCATCCTTTGCCCTCCATCAACACCCATTCCCATCTGGTCCTGTGCCTCACCCATGCCATATTAGGGCAGGGTGTCTACAAACTACATTTCCCAGAATCGCCTGGGGGTACGGTGTCCTTCAGGTTTCCCAGGGAGATGTATGCATGAGGGTTTTGGAAGGCAGAAAGGAGGGAGCCACCAGCCTTCTGTGGACAGGAGCAAGCGATGGCTGGGCTCCGTGCTCTAGCTGTCCCCTCTTCCGTTGGCAGCAGCAATTTCTGACCTCTGGTTTACAGTTGCAGAGGGGTGATCTCCAAGCCAGACCCCAGGTGGCAACCCCTGACCTCAACCTCTTCCATCCCTCCCCGTGTTTTTGTGACCATCCTGTCCCCTGCCCGAAATACCTAGAGTGATCACCGTTTCCTGCACTGAACCGGCACTACCACACAGGTGTTCAGGGATGCCCCGATTTCTGGGAGCAGACATGGCACACTGAGCCCTTCCCCTATGCTGTCAATCATAACTGATATAAAAGTTTTCAGTTCCTTCTGGGAAGATGTGCCAAGGCACCATCTCACAAGCTACTCCCTATGATTCTGTTACGTGGTGGCGAAGAGAACGGACTATGGTTCTGCCAGTTCCTAGTTGTATGAGCCTGGGAAAGAGACTTAACTGCTCTGTGCCTCGGTTTTCTCATCTGTTAAAAAAGGATCCTAATGAATATACTAAATGATACTAAATGGAAAGACTTCAAGTGCTCACAGCTGTGCAGGGAACACACTACCTGCCCTCCACTGAGTCTACTCCACTCACCAAGGCTCGCTTCACCCACCCTGCCCCGCCCCATCACTAGCTCTCACTGACACACTTCTGGATCCCATTGCACCACTTCTCGCCCCATTTGTTTAGTTTTGTGGAAAGAGACCTCTGGAGACAGTCTGTCCTGGGTTCAGGTCTCATCTGCACCCATTTAGTTTTCTGAGTAAGTGGGCTATGGAGCCTCAGCCCCCATGCTGTAAAATGGCCTGAAAACATTTACCTTAAAATAAAGGGTCCAACACAGGCTATTATGTTCTGCGAATGGGATCTGTCATTATTAACCTGTTTAGGGGTCATTTCTCTTTTTGTATGTGAGTTTCATGACTTCCCAGCCAAACTATGAATTCTCCAAGGGCAGAGGCACACCCTGTCTGTCCCCCATGACTGTGCCCCACAACACCCAAGGCCATGGGAGACACACAATGGATGTTCATTCACAATATTTTCCCCTCGGATTTGGAAAGCCAGAGCAGAAAGTCAGTACTGACCGTGAGCTCCCCAGAAGCCATGACGATGGCCAGGTTCATCATCTGATTACAGCTGCACACAGTATGCATCTCAGAAGCTTCACGGATCGCACAGCCAGAGTGTATCCACCTGCCACCTTCCAAGTTCGTGTCCCAGGAAACGCAGATAGGCGTCTCAAATGGCTGCTTTGGCTGAAAATGTAAAGGCTCAGGTCACCTGAGACTCTCTTAAATGGATTCAGAATGACCAACTTCAAGTGTCATCTGGGAGAAGAAGATGCAGGTATGTTTGGGAAGGAATAGAGGAAAATGTAATATTCAGTGTGTGAGGATGGAGAGAAAGGTCTTGGATACCAGATCTGCCTCTACCACTGACTTGATCATAGCTAATGTAATAAAGTCCCTGTAAATGTTCCTGTATCAACATACTTAATCTGAGCCCAATCTTGCCTGGTGATGAATGGATGATTATATGCACTTATATTATATATGGTATATATGTTATATGTGCTATATATTACACATGCTATATAACATATATGCTCTATATTATATGATCTATATTATATATGCTGTATATTATACATGCTATATATTATATATGCCATATATATTACACATGCTACATAGTGTATATGCCATACATTATACACACTATATATCATATATGCTATATATTATATGCTCTATATATTATATATGCTATATACTATATATGCTATATGTTACATGTGCCATATATATTATATATGCTATATACATTATAATATATATATGAGAGCCCAATCCTCTGGAAGTGGACTTTGGGGATCGGCTTGAGTTGCTAGGAGCTGTTAGTTGTCTAGAAGTTTGATACCTTCATGGGTCTCTGTCAGAAATGAAAGTAATGCCCACTGTGGGGTGAGGTGTTGTCAACTGGAAGATAGGGGCTCAACAAGAACCTCTTCACAAACCTCGATGTTCTCCAGCGTGTAAATGACTGGGTTAGAGAACCCATCTTGCTTCTCCCCAGTCATGATGCCCTGCACGACGCGAGAATTCATCTTCAGCTTCCTATGAGACTTGGTGAAGGGGGTCTGAAGGTCTTGGAAGAAGCTCTCATCTAAAAACGACTCCATCCCCGAAAAGGAGACAAAAGCCACTCCAGTGGTCCCTGTGATTTTCCCCAAATGCAAAAAAAAAAAAAAAAAAAAAGGAATCATTTGCTCAATAGTGATTATTGAGGACCCAACACGTACACACACATAGACACTCTAATACCCCCATGCATTTCTGGGCCTCCATGCACCTGCTTTGAGCACTGCAACACCAGGAAAGCCAATGGGCTTCAAGGTTGGTGACCTTCACCAGCACCAGTGCTACCCCCTGGAGACATGTTGGCTACCTTTAAAAATAAATATGGGGGCACCTGGGGGACTTAGTCAGTTAGGCATCTGACTTTGGCTCAGGTCATGATCTCATGGTTTGTGGGTTTGAGCCCCGTGTCAGGCTCTGTGCTGACAGTGTGGAGCCTGCTTGGGATTCTGTGTCTTCTTCTCTGTCGGCCTCTCCGTGGCTCATTCTCTCTCTCTCTCTCTTTCTCTCTCTCTCTCAAAAATGAATAAACATTAAAAATTTTTAAATAAATGTGACTTTATGTCTTTTAAGGCACAATCAAACTGAGCAATGGGAAGTATGTTCCCCTTCCCACACTGATGGTTAATTTTGCTTCCCCTCTCAATGCTGGTGGTCTTCAGGGATGTCTCAGGCCTGCTCCCTGAGACCTCTATGCAGCATCTAGATCAGAGCGTGGCAAACCATGGCCCATAGGGCAGTCTGGCCATTGCCTGCTTGGTATAAATGAAAGTGTTTCTGCAACACAGCCACTCCCACTCATTTACATACAGTGTATGAGTGTCTTTGCACTCTGAGAGACTCTATCGCCCTCAGTGTCTAAAATATTTACTAATCCGCCCTCTACAGGACAAGCTTGCCCATCCCTGGTACGGATCAGCGCTGTTCACCAGAATTATTATATGAACCACCCAGGCAATTTTAAATTTTCAAGCAGCCAGATTGCACAACAGTCAAAACCAGGTAAAATTCATTTTAATAATATGATAACTCAATACATGCAAAATATTATCCCTTCAACCTATAATCCATATAAAATATGAATGAGATTTTCCCCAATCTTCGTTTTTTTTTTTTTTTTTTTTTTTTTTTTTTTTTTTTTTTTACCNCCACCCAGGCAATTTTAAATTTTCAAGCAGCCAGATTGCACAACAGTCAAAACCAGGTAAAATTCATTTTAATAATATGATAACTCAATACATGCAAAATATTATCCCTTCAACCTATAACCCATATAAAATATGAATGAGATTTTCCCCAATCTTCGTTTTTTTTTTTTTTTTTTTTGTTTTTTTTTGTACCAAGTCTTTGGAACCTGGTGTGTACTTTACCAGATTTTAAAGTACAGCCTGGTCACATTTCATGTGCTCATTAAGAAAACGTGGCCAGTGGTGCTGTACCAGTGATGGTCTTGACACTCCATTATTGTGACAATGTTTATGTATCTAATATCTGACTTCCCCAGGGCACTGGCCTCATCTCACTAGTCTTGGAAACCAAGAGTTGACTGATAAGTGTCTGCTGATTGAATACACTGTAGCCCCCCTCCCTGGTCTGAGGAGCAGCTTTGTACCTATAGATCCAGATTCTTTGATGGTGGAACACCCAATCTTCATCTCATTCCCTTTGGCTTTGAAGAGAAAGGTCTCATTCTTTTCAGTACATTCTTCCTTGATGATCTTGCTTTCAATTTCTAAAAGAACACAGGGAGAATTTGCCCCAGATCCCCCAGAAAGTGGGTCCTAAATCCTCTTTCTTGTCCCACAAAGTTCTATGTACCTAGTTGCAAAGAATAAAAATGGCCAGCTCATCACAGGGAAGACCATGATCCCCTAGGCGGGTTGATTGGAGGATGATGAAACCAATGAGAAACACAGGTGGAGCTGCAGAGTGAGCGCTCACACCTTAGTCATGCATCAGGGAAAGCTGGTGTTGAGGTCAACAGAGATGGAAGGCAACAGAGCCTTGATCCTCTGGCTGTGCTAAATGGAGACAAATTTTCCAAAGCCAAAGGGGCTTGGTAGGAGCTGGGTGAGTCCGGCAGAGTGCACCAGGGCTCAGAGTCTGCATCCAGCTCTGCCCTGCACCAGCTGAGCAAACAGGACCAATGTCTGAACTTCTCTGAGCCTTGGGTCTCTCCCCCGTGACATGGCACTAATTACAGGGGTCCTCATGAAAACAAAATAGGTGATGGAACCGGAAGTATCCTTTTAAAACATAATAGACATAATGGCATGCCTGTTCTTAAACTTTCCTGTTCCACACCCAACCCAATCTTACTCCAAATAAAATCCTGAGTCCACCCACCTCTCCTCTTCCTTTCTGACCTCTTCTCCTACAGCCTTGATGATTCTCTCCTGCTCTATGGCCACACTGGCCTCTCTTTGTTCCTTGAACTCACCAAGTATTACTGGACTTTTGCTCTGTCTCCAAATACATCCACGGCTCCATTCCCTTTGGGCCTGCCCCAGCAACACTTGGCCTCCCCACACCATATAAGCTGGCAATGCTCCCCCCGAGCCTGACCCTCTCTAGCTGACTAGCTTATTTTTCTCGACAACACTCTATCTCATATATGAGATCTTTGTTCATGGTGGGGCTCAGATAGTTGTTGAATGAATCAGTGATACACTCCCACACACCCTTAACTCAATGCCAGGCACTCAGCAAATGGAGATGCAGTTACTATCCTGGGACTTGCTTCTCTGTGAGCTCCGAGGTTTGAAACAGTTGGGAAAATGGTATACGAGGAAGCTATGGGGCACAGCATTGCCCACGCCCCACCCTTCAACAGCAGCACCCAGATGCAACCTTGCCTCCTCACCTAAGTGTTCCGTCTGAACAGTCTGAGTCACATTGCCTGAGGGTTTCAGGAAAGCTGCCAGGGTGCTGCTTTTCACACTCTCCAGGAGAACAGTGGCCAGAGCGGATGTCTCTTCTTTGGTGAAGTTGGACCATGTGGAAGTTTGTTCAAGCACAGAGGTAAGGCTCTCAGCCGTGCTCTGCAAGGAAAGGTGTGTTTGTGCACATGCCCTGTCTCCCTCTTCCCTGTGCCCCAGATAACAGCTCTCCTCCTTCCCAGCCTCCCTCTTACCCTCTCTCTCCTCCTCTCTCTCCCTCCTTCTCTCTCTCTCCCTCTCAAATTGGTGTGGCCTTTTAAGTCAGCACCTGGAATAGCACTGCTTACACCTAGCTCTGACTCAACATTTCCCTTCCTGGAATTAATCCTCCAAGAAATGTGTAAAAACTGTGAGGATCTTGTCCAGGGATGTTTGTTTCAGTTGGTTTCTGATAGCAAGAAGTTGGGAAGTCTAAATGTCCAACAGATTGGCTAAAACAATGACTAAATCCGATCACAGAATAGTAGGCAGCTGTTAACAAAACAGTGATCACACACACACATATTAACAAGAAAAAAGGTCAGTGAGCTTTTGCTAAATAAGGCAAAATTCAAAATAACATAGGTATTATCTCATTTCACTTAAAAAACAAGTACTTTCATTAACATTTTTATATATACGATATTAATGTTTCTGGCATAGAGAGATAAAAATCATTAATAGTTTCTTATGAGGCAGGTATTAAGTATCTTATGCATGTTAACCTCATTTTAGAAAGAAATCTATGAAGTAGGGAACTGTTATTTCCATTTTTGGGTGAGGAAACAGAACACATATAGGAGGTGGGAGAAGTAAGATTTGAACCTTTGTCATCACTCAGCAGAGGGTAAATCCCTCTAATAAGTGCTCACTAAATGGCTTCAGTATGAGTGTGTGTGTGTGTGTGTGTGTGTGAGACATGCATTCACAAAATGAAGGGATATGGGTCCACATCCAAATGCTAACATGGATTACGTCAGAGGAATAGAGTTAAGGAAAGAATAGCAATAGCAATATTGACATCAATGTCAATATGATTCCTTTTATTGATTATTGTCAATAAATTGGCTTATACAATGACTTTGACCCCAACAAGAAAATGCATATAAAGGATTCACAACTTAATAAACACAAGGAAGAAAGTAATTGACTCCAGTCATATGGGGAAGGAAATGAACTGAAATCCAACTGGGAATACCAATTTTTATCTATCCAAATTGGATCGAAAAACATGAAATGAATTTCCGTAAAAAACGGATGAGGGTGTAACTTGAGAGATGTTTGTTCTGGAAAAACATGACGTAACCATATCCCAGGAGACCCTGAGGTCCCTCCTCACGACATACAGAAAAGTCTCAGAATCATCCTGGAAAAACATGGTCCTCAATTCTACAGCTGAGGAAATCTCCTTACAACTCTCTTTGAGCTGTGCAATCTATTCTTGGCTGCGAAGTTTATTTCATTTCTTTGGGAAAGTAAGAAATTAGTGGGCAAATGAAAATCCCACAGGGTTATCACTTCTGTGTTAGATCTACAAAGTTTTCTGATCTTCGTCATACTCTGAGAAGGGGGTGTTGAACTCACGATTAACCACGTGAGTTCGCTGCCTAATGCCATTAGATGTGGGATGAATGTATGTTTCGTATGAACAATTTCAGAGAATGCAGCTATTGATAATAGTAGTGAACATTTAAAAATATGAATTATTATGTTTATACATTTGATTGATTGGATTTATAAACCCCTTGAGGGCATAGTGACTTCGGGTTTTGGGTCTGTAAATCTTCCAGAATAGGTATTTTAAATTGGGGGAAATAAGAATATTGATAAACACAGTATAAAATGAGAGAATTTAAATGTGGTCAAAGGTTTGTCGCTTACGGAATTTCAGTCTGAGAAAACTTATGAATGCAATGCACACTTAATGGACAACTATATTATACCCAATAAATTAATTTTAAATCAATCAAATGACAAAGGAAAGTATTATTCTTACTTTTGTACAAAAGTAACCAAAGTTTTAAATAAAATAACAGTCATAAGTGTGATGTAAAGTCTTAAGAAAAACCAGGTTTTAAAATCTACCATTGCAAGACGGTGCCCATTTCTCCAGATCCTACACTGTTGGTGGGAATGTGAACTGGTGCAGCCCCTCTGGAAAACAGTGGGGAGGTGCCTCAAACACTTAACAATAAAACTCCCCTATGGCCCAGCAATAGCACTGCTAGGAATTTACCCAAGGGATATAGGAATGCTGATGCATAGGGGCACATGTATCCCAATGTTCATAGCAGCACTCTCAACAGTAGCCAAAACATGGAAAGAGCCTAAATGTCCATCAACAGGCGAATGGATCAAGAAGATGTGGTTTATCTATATGATGGACTACTCGTGGCAATGAGAAAGAATGAACTCTGGCCATGTGTACAAACATGGATGGACCTTGAGGGTATTATGCTAAGCGAAATCAGTCAGGCAGAGAAGGATAAATACCATATGTTTGCACATATAGGAGGATTAGGAGGAACTTAACGGAGGACCATGGGGGAGAAGAAGGGGGGAACTAGTGGGGAAGAGGGAGAGGGGCAAACCATGAGAGACTCTTGAATGCTGAGAACAAAGTGAGGACTCATGGGCGTGGGGGGG
>NW_027527386.1:122660-173351 GCF_008692635.1 Crocuta crocuta
TTTTTTGTTTTTTTTTGTACCAAGTCTTTGGAACCTGGTGTGTACTTTACCAGATTTTAAAGTACAGCCTGGTCACATTTCATGTGCTCATTAAGAAAACGTGGCCAGTGGTGCTGTACCAGTGATGGTCTTGACACTCCATTATTGTGACAATGTTTATGTATCTAATATCTGACTTCCCCAGGGCACTGGCCTCATCTCACTAGTCTTGGAAACCAAGAGTTGACTGATAAGTGTCTGCTGATTGAATACACTGTAGCCCCCCTCCCTGGTCTGAGGAGCAGCTTTGTACCTATAGATCCAGATTCTTTGATGGTGGAACACCCAATCTTCATCTCATTCCCTTTGGCTTTGAAGAGAAAGGTCTCATTCTTTTCAGTACATTCTTCCTTGATGATCTTGCTTTCAATTTCTAAAAGAACACAGGGAGAATTTGCCCCAGATCCCCCAGAAAGTGGGTCCTAAATCCTCTTTCTTGTCCCACAAAGTTCTATGTACCTAGTTGCAAAGAATAAAAATGGCCAGCTCATCACAGGGAAGACCATGATCCCCTAGGCGGGTTGATTGGAGGATGATGAAACCAATGAGAAACACAGGTGGAGCTGCAGAGTGAGCGCTCACACCTTAGTCATGCATCAGGGAAAGCTGGTGTTGAGGTCAACAGAGATGGAAGGCAACAGAGCCTTGATCCTCTGGCTGTGCTAAATGGAGACAAATTTTCCAAAGCCAAAGGGGCTTGGTAGGAGCTGGGTGAGTCCGGCAGAGTGCACCAGGGCTCAGAGTCTGCATCCAGCTCTGCCCTGCACCAGCTGAGCAAACAGGACCAATGTCTGAACTTCTCTGAGCCTTGGGTCTCTCCCCCGTGACATGGCACTAATTACAGGGGTCCTCATGAAAACAAAATAGGTGATGGAACCGGAAGTATCCTTTTAAAACATAATAGACATAATGGCATGCCTGTTCTTAAACTTTCCTGTTCCACACCCAACCCAATCTTACTCCAAATAAAATCCTGAGTCCACCCACCTCTCCTCTTCCTTTCTGACCTCTTCTTCTACAGCCTTGATGATTCTCTCCTGCTCTATGGCCACACTGGCCTCCTCTTTGTTCCTTGAACTCACCAAGTATTACTGGACTTTTGCTCTGTCTCCAAATACATCCACGGCTCCATTCCCTTTGGGCCTGCCCCAGCAACACTTGGCCTCCCCACACCATATAAGCTGGCAATGCTCCCCCCGAGCCTGACCCTCTCTAGCTGACTAGCTTATTTTTCTCGACAACACTCTATCTCATATATGAGATCTTTGTTCATGGTGGGGCTCAGATAGTTGTTGAATGAATCAGTGATACACTCCCACACACCCTTAACTCAATGCCAGGCACTCAGCAAATGGAGATGCAGTTACTATCCTGGGACTTGCTTCTCTGTGAGCTCCGAGGTTTGAAACAGTTGGGAAAATGGTATACGAGGAAGCTATGGGGCACAGCATTGCCCACGCCCCACCCTTCAACAGCAGCACCCAGATGCAACCTTGCCTCCTCACCTAAGTGTTCCGTCTGAACAGTCTGAGTCACATTGCCTGAGGGTTTCAGGAAAGCTGCCAGGGTGCTGCTTTTCACACTCTCCAGGAGAACAGTGGCCAGAGCGGATGTCTCTTCTTTGGTGAAGTTGGACCATGTGGAAGTTTGTTCAAGCACAGAGGTAAGGCTCTCAGCCGTGCTCTGCAAGGAAAGGTGTGTTTGTGCACATGCCCTGTCTCCCTCTTCCCTGTGCCCCAGATAACAGCTCTCCTCCTTCCCAGCCTCCCTCTTACCCTCTCTCTCCTCCTCTCTCTCCCTCCTTCTCTCTCTCTCCCTCTCAAATTGGTGTGGCCTTTTAAGTCAGCACCTGGAATAGCACTGCTTACACCTAGCTCTGACTCAACATTTCCCTTCCTGGAATTAATCCTCCAAGAAATGTGTAAAAACTGTGAGGATCTTGTCCAGGGATGTTTGTTTCAGTTGGTTTCTGATAGCAAGAAGTTGGGAAGTCTAAATGTCCAACAGATTGGCTAAAACAATGACTAAATCCGATCACAGGATAGTAGGCAGCTGTTAACAAAACAGTGATCACACACACACATATTAACAAGAAAAAAGGTCAGTGAGCTTTTGCTAAATAAGGCAAAATTCAAAATAACATAGGTATTATCTCATTTCACTTAAAAAACAAGTACTTTCATTAACATTTTTATATATACGATATTAATGTTTCTGGCATAGAGAGATAAAAATCATTAATAGTTTCTTATGAGGCAGGTATTAAGTATCTTATGCATGTTAACCTCATTTTAGAAAGAAATCTATGAAGTAGGGAACTGTTATTTCCATTTTTGGGTGAGGAAACAGAACACATATAGGAGGTGGGAGAAGTAAGATTTGAACCTTTGTCATCACTCAGCAGAGGGTAAATCCCTCTAATAAGTGCTCACTAAATGGCTTCAGTATGAGTGTGTGTGTGTGTGTGTGTGTGTGAGACATGCATTCACAAAATGAAGGGATATGGGTCCACATCCAAATGCTAACATGGATTACGTCAGAGGAATAGAGTTAAGGAAAGAATAGCAATAGCAATATTGACATCAATGTCAATATGATTCCTTTTATTGATTATTGTCAATAAATTGGCTTATACAATGACTTTGACCCCAACAAGAAAATGCATATAAAGGATTCACAACTTAATAAACACAAGGAAGAAAGTAATTGACTCCAGTCATATGGGGAAGGAAATGAACTGAAATCCAACTGGGAATACCAATTTTTATCTATCCAAATTGGATCGAAAAACATGAAATGAATTTCCGTAAAAAACGGATGAGGGTGTAACTTGAGAGATGTTTGTTCTGGAAAAACATGACGTAACCATATCCCAGGAGACCCTGAGGTCCCTCCTCACGACATACAGAAAAGTCTCAGAATCATCCTGGAAAAACATGGTCCTCAATTCTACAGCTGAGGAAATCTCCTTACAACTCTCTTTGAGCTGTGCAATCTATTCTTGGCTGCGAAGTTTATTTCATTTCTTTGGGAAAGTAAGAAATTAGTGGGCAAATGAAAATCCCACAGGGTTATCACTTCTGTGTTAGATCTACAAAGTTTTCTGATCTTCGTCATACTCTGAGAAGGGGGTGTTGAACTCACGATTAACCACGTGAGTTCGCTGCCTAATGCCATTAGATGTGGGATGAATGTATGTTTCGTATGAACAATTTCAGAGAATGCAGCTATTGATAATAGTAGTGAACATTTAAAAATATGAATTATTATGTTTATACATTTGATTGATTGGATTTATAAACCCCTTGAGGGCATAGTGACTTCGGGTTTTGGGTCTGTAAATCTTCCAGAATAGGTATTTTAAATTGGGGGAAATAAGAATATTGATAAACACAGTATAAAATGAGAGAATTTAAATGTGGTCAAAGGTTTGTCGCTTACGGAATTTCAGTCTGAGAAAACTTATGAATGCAATGCACACTTAATGGACAACTATATTATACCCAATAAATTAATTTTAAATCAATCAAATGACAAAGGAAAGTATTATTCTTACTTTTGTACAAAAGTAACCAAAGTTTTAAATAAAATAACAGTCATAAGTGTGATGTAAAGTCTTAAGAAAAACCAGGTTTTAAAATCTACCATTGCAAGACGGTGCCCATTTCTCCAGATCCTACACTGTTGGTGGGAATGTGAACTGGTGCAGCCCCTCTGGAAAACAATGTGGAGGTTTCTCAAAAAATTAACAATAGAACCCCCCTATGACCCAGCAATAGCACTGCTAGGAATTTACCCAAGGGATACAGGAGTGCTGATGCATAGGGACAGGTACCCCACTGTTCATAGCAGCACTCTCAACAATAGCCAAAACATGGAAAGAGCCTAAGTGTCCATCAACGGACGAAAGGATCAAGAAGATGTGGTTTATCTATACAATGGAATACTACATGACAATGAGAAATAATGAAACCTGGCCATATGTAGCTACATGGATGGAACTTGAGGGTGTTATGTTGAGTGAAGTGTCAAGCAGAGAAGGACAGCTACCATATGTTTGTACGTATTGGAGGATTAGGAGGAAATTAATGGAACACAGTGGGGGAAAAGAAGGGGGGAAATGGGGGGGAGAGGGAGGAAGGGAAACCATGAGAGACTCTTGAATGTTGGGAACAAACTGAGGACTGATGGGTATGGGAGGGAGGGGAAGGGGGTGATGGGCATGGAGGAGGGCACTTGTGGGGAAGAGCACTGGTTGTTATATGGAAACCAACTTGACAATAAACTTTTTTTTTTTAAATCTACCATTGCAAGGACCAAGTAACTCCACCTCTAAGTATTTACCCCAAAGAAATGAAAAATCATGGGTACAAACATACACACAGACACAAACTGTACATGAATGTTTATAGCAGAAGACACAAGAATTGAAACTATAGATCACAACCTTGATGAATCTCAGAGGCATTACACTGAGTGAAGGAAGCCACAGCCTGTTGTGATTCCATTTATATAACATTCTTGCAGAGACAAAACTCCAATGACAGAGAAGAGACAGGCATATACAGGGGCTGGTGGTGGAGAGAACATCTAACAATGCAGGGGACCACACAGGACTGTTAGGGGTGGAAAAGGAACTATTCTACATTCTGATTGTGGTGGTAGGACACAAATCTACTCAGCTGATAAAACTAAAAAACTGGGTGCACCTAGGTGGCTCAGTTGGTTCAGCATCCAAGTCAGGGTTGTGGGATTAAGCCCTGCATCAGGCTCTGCACTAAGTGTGGAGCCTGCCTGGGATTCTCTCTCTCTCATTCTCTCTCTGCCCCTCACCGCACCAAAAACAAAACAAAACAAAAAAAAAAAACCACACACAAAAAACCCCCCCTCACTAGGCAGAGAAGGGAATGTTACTGTATGTTAAATTTTAAGGTTCTGTAATGTTGACTCCCCCCATCAGTTATAAAGAGGACTCTCTACACCCAAAGTGTCCCCACAAGATGTTTGAAGCTGAAAACACAACAATTATGAAGACTTTGCTGTTACCTTCAGAGAAACCTCAGTGGTCTTGTTTTCACAGGCATCGTCCAGAACCCTGAAGGTGGCATTCATCAGTGCGCAGAAGGAGCCCTGTACCCCAGAGAAGCACACGTGTGAGCGTCCATCGATCCATCCCTCAGTGTGTGAAGTACGGATTGGCCACCCAGCCCACCAAGTGGGTGGTCTTAAACTCCTAGGGGGTCAGAAGGCTTAGAACTCTCAGGAAAATAGAAACTCACCTTTTAAGCAGAATTGGAACCACAGTACCTTCTTCTTCCGTGAATAAAAGGAACAAACGCAAAGAAACAGCAAAACTACTTTGTGGGGTCAAAGATGGGGGAAATGTGTGAGAAAAACCCATTGGTCTGAAAGGAATATGATTCAGCCACAAAAGGTAGTGAAGCACTGGCATCTGCTACAATGTGGATGAACCTTGAAAACACTGTGCTAGGCGAAGTGAAGCCGCAGGCAAAACCCCACAAACTGTATGATAACATTTATGTAAAATATCCAGAATACACAAAAGGATGGACTCAAAGGGCAGATTAGTGTTTACGAAGAGCTGGGCCCCAGGGGAGATGGAGACCAGTGGTGTTAGGGATAGGGCTTGTTTTCAGGGGATAAAACATTTGAGAGATAGAAGTGGTTGCACACCATGTGAGGATACTGCATGTCACTGACTTGTAACTTAAAAGTGATTGGAATGGTCAATTTTTAGGTGTGTTTCACCTAAATTTCTAAATCACCTAAAGTTTTCCAGAAAACATTGGTCCAAAGTGCATGGGAATTTAGGGGCACCTGGGTGGCTCAGTTGGTTAAGTGTCCGACTTCAGCTCAGGTCATGATCTTGCAGTTCATAGGTTCGAGCCTCATGTCGGGCTCTGTGCTGACAAATTGGAGCCTGGAGCCTGCTTTGGATTGTGTGTCTCCCTCTCTTTCTCCTCCTCACCTGCTTGTGCATCTCTCTCTCTCTCGAAAATAAATAAACGTTAAAAACTTTTTAGCAGTGCATGGGAATTTTAAAGTTAATTTAAGCACATATTGAAAAATCATGACATCAATTCCTGAAGATGCTCATGGAGTCTTTAGCCATTGGAACAACTTCGGTAGAGAATCAGGATGTCCAAATGCCTTTGTTCCTGGCCCAGGGGCTGTGCATCACCCCTCCCATATCACACAGACACAGCACCAGTACCTTCACTGGTAACGAGATTCCATCATCCCCTCTTCAATTGGGAAAAGAATTCCCAAGTTTTGGATACACAAAACTTAGTCCTCCCTTCTAAGCTTTTCTTGAAGCTAGGTGTAAGCAGGAGTGATACTGTGTTATACTCTTAAAGAGAAGAACTATGCCTCTCACTTCACCTTCCCCCTCTGCCCACCAGCTGGAATGCAGACATGATGGCAAGGGCTGGAACAGCCACCTTGGCCCACAATGCGGGAGGGCTGGTGTTGCTGCTGGCAGAGCATTCGTGGAACCATCGTATCAACTCTCCACAGTGGACACCCTGATTGCTACAGAGGGAGAAATTAACTGCTATACAACTTAGGCCACTGTTATTTTGGCCTTTGTCATAGCTGCAACACAACATCCTACTTGAGTGGCTTCGAGGCTAGAAGGTCTTCTAGGAACCTCAAGAGCCAGGAACCTTCAAAAATACTTACATATTCAGACTTCCCTCCTGCTCCCACTTGGCACTGCTGGACCCCCTCGTTGTTGGCTATCACATCCTCCTTACACTTGAAGGGAATCCCTAGGAAGGAAATAAAAGCTACAAGTAAAAGCTCAGCCACACCAAGCTATGATTGAAAGACAAGTCTGATCTCGTTCTCCCCTGCCTGAAATCTATCCATCACCATATAACATGACAGTGGAAATCAGCAAACCACAGCCACACAGAGAAACACCAGGGACTCTGAGAAGCAGGATGCTGAGTGAAAAGAGCAAGTCAGAAAAGACTACACAGAGCAGGATGCCATTTTTATAGAGCTCTAAAGCAAAAAACAAAAACAAAAATAAAAAACAACCCCCCCAAAAAAATAAAAACAAGCAAGTAAAACAAAGCTAAATATTTTTTAGGGATACATACGTGGAAGTAATTTTTTTAAGTGGGGGAATTATAAATACAAATTTCCAAGTAGTCCTCTCTGGGGAGGAGTAGGGAAGTTGAAATAGGGAAAGAACATGCAGGAAACACATGAAATTGATGATATTCTACTTCTCATGTTGACATACTCGTTTTGTTATTATACTGCATTGTCTGCATATAAACTACCTCTAATTTTAATGTATCAAGTAATCCACAATTTAAAAAAAAATGAAGCTGCTCACAGTTTCCCATTGTTCTCAGCACGACCTGGACCACTGAGATCCCCACTCATCATGTGGATAAATCCTACACTTCCTTCCAGCTTCAGCTTAACTGCCACTTGCCCGGAGCACATTAAATATCTCCTCACTCATGCATCCAAAGTGCACGATGACTGTTCAACTGTCACACTCACTGTGGTTAATTACGTGTGTGCTCTCTACTCCCTTGTCTACACTATAAACTGCATGAAGGGAAATATCTCCATCACATCCAAGATTGAATTCTCAGTACCTAGTGCAGGGGACTGTTTGACGAATTAATAGATCCCCCCCAAAGTAATTTATCGAATGAGTGAATTAATCGGTGAGTGAATGCATAAATTAGAAAAGAGAGGATTGAGGATAAAGTAAAGTAAGAGGAGGATCCCAGGTTGGGTAGATGGAGGAGTTTACAACCAAACCAAGACACAGATTCCATTGCCATGAGGCACAACGAGATAATTACTTTTGCAGTTGAAGTTCAAGGAGCCTTCTGGATCGGGACGAAAGCCGTCAATGCAGCTACAGCTGTAGGAGCCCGGGGCATTGGTGCAGATGGAATTGGGGCCACAAGGTGACGGATCGTGGGAGCACTCATCAGTATCTGCAAAGAACTTGAGGCGATCAGACAACCCAGAAGAACCAGGAGATCCTTCTTTCCAGGGATAGTCAGCCACCCCTCTTCTCACCTCTGCATTCCACATCTTGGCCTGTGAAGTTCAGCTGTCCATTGCTTGGTGCAAAGCCAGGAGAGCAGGTGCAGAAGTAGCTCCCAGGGGTGTTGGTACATGTCGCGTTGGAAAGACACATGTGAAGGCACTCATCAATATCTATAGGGTTGAGAATGGGCATGAGGCAGAGCTGGCTAGAAATCCTGCAAAAGCTATGCTTCCAAAGCATAGAGTTGTCACCAAAAGAACAACAACAACAAAAAGATGGCCCAACTGGGAAAACATTTTCCAGAATCTTCTGCATCTAGGTTTGGGACATGGGACTAGTTTTCACTTATGGAATGCGAGCACATCTATTTGTCACTTCTGGGCCAAGGTGGGTGTGCCTTCTCTCTCCTTCCCTATCACTGAGTGAACCAGGGAGTCCAAAGCCATAAGGTATATAAGAACCTACAGATATAAGGAAATGGATTCCTATATAACGTGTGTAGAAAAGCTGCCACTGCTCAGGCATATCTAATTTTGTATTGTTATGAAAGTAAGAAATTGCTATTATGTTTAGCTAGTGGTTCTCAGCTGAGGGCAGTTTGCACCCCGACCCCATTCAGGAAACATGGGGCAACATCTGGAAACATCTTGGGGTGCCCTGACTGGGCTGGGGGTGTACTACTATGATCTAGTGGGTAGAAGCTAAAGATATTCTCCTCTTGGTGTTACAGAAAACATCTCGAACCAAGGAGTGGGCTTCTTATTCAACAGCGAGCTCCCCACCTGCAGACACACTTAAGCATCAACTACGTGAACTCTTGTCAGAAATGACACAAATGCTGGAGCTCCTGGGAGGCTCAGTTGGTTAAGCATTGGACTTTTGATTTCAGCTCAGGTCATGATCTCACAGTTCTTAAGTTAGAGCCCGGCATCAGGCTCTACCAAGGCGGAACCTGCTTGGGACTCTCTCTCTCCCTCTTTCTCTACCCTTCCCCCGCTCATTCTCTCTCTCTCTCTCTCTCTTTTTCCCTTTCTAGAATATAAATAAATAAACTTTAAATGAATAAATGAATAAATAAATAAGCAAATAAGTAATTTTTTAAAATCACATAAATGGAATTTATATTTTGCAAATAGAACTGGACTAGTTGCGTGGTTTTCAAAATGTTTTGGCCATAGAAAGCTTTCACTTCATGCAAAGTGAAACCCATTTAGTAGGTAAAACAAATAAGAAAGATGATAATCTGGGGCACCTGGGTGGCTCAGTCGGTTGACGTCCGACTTCGGCTCAGGTCATGATCTCATGTTCATGGGTTCGAGCCCCGCGTCGGGCTCTGTGCTGACGGCTCAGAGCCTGGAGCCTGTTTCAGATTCTGTGTCTCCCTCTCTGTCTCACACTCCCCTGTTCATGCTGTCTCTATCTCTCTCTCAAAAATAAATAAAACATTAAAAATAAAAGAGAGAGATGATCATCTGACTCATACAGGGGCTCTGAAAAGATTCTTAAGAACCGAGAGCACTGTATTAATCTGTTTCTAAAGTCCTTTCCAATTCGCCACACTATTGTTCTGCCTCTAGCAATGTCAGTAGCTGGTGAAGGTCAAGGTGAAAAGACATATAACACTTTAATGAAAACAAGCACGCATTTCCCCTGAGGGTTGAAGAACATAAGATGTGCTCTGCAGTGCGTCAGATCCTCCGAAGACGGCCGCCATCAATTCGTTCATTTCCTGTGTGTACTTGTTGCTGACCTTGTGATCTGAGGAGTTAGTTTCCCCTTCCTTTGCCTGCAGGCTGGCCCCATGACTGTGACCAGGAGAATGCGGCAGAAGGAATGTTCTGGCACTTAAGCCCAGGCCTTACAAGGACTCACAGTTTCTGCTTTCTTCCTCTTGCAGCTTCCCTTACTGCAAACCAGCTGCCATGTTTCCAGGAAGCCCAAGCGACCATGAGGAAGGCCCCATACGGAAACCGAGGGGCCCAGCTGAGCTCCCACCCAGAGACCAGCACCAACTACAAGGCATGTAAGTGAGGCCATTTTGGGCCTTGTGCCTTCTTAGTGCCCCCCCCCCCCAAAAAAAAAAAAAAAACAGTCACCCACAGAATTCTGAGCAAGCAGTAAGTGTTGTTTGTAAGTCACTCTGCTCAGGATATGTTGACATCCATTAAAAGCCCTCAGTATGTCTGGGAGCATTACCTGTACATCTGAAATCCTCTGGTTTCTCAGGGGTCCAGACAACAGGTGAAAAGAACCCAGGCAGGCAGGAGCAATGGAATTCTCCTGGGGTGTTGGTACAGATGGAGTTGATGCCACAAAGAGTGGAGTTCCTGGCACATTCGTCCACATCTAAGCAGAAAACGACGCTTGTCAACAGGATAAAGGACATGGAGGCCATGGCGGTGCACTGCCCCATCCTGTCCGAAGCCTGCGGTTTCCCTGCTCTGCACGTGCCCTCATAAACACTGCTGACGGGAGGTGCAAAGAGCTATGACTGTGACCCACACAAATCTTGTGATGAGGCTCTCCACAACTTGGGATAAAATCCAAACTCCTCACTAGAACCCAGGAGACTCTGAGAGTCTGGACCCACCTGAGCTCACCTGTCTCTTCTTTCCTTTTGAATCCCTTAGTGATCCCTGATCCAGATTCACTGATTGCCTGTGGGTCCATGAAGGCTCATTGTCTGCTCCCTCAGCCTTGAACTCACTAGCTCCCTCATTCCTTGATAAATCTCTATTCCTCTCCCTAAAATACTATGTTATCAATAATTATAACAACCGTGAGGCATCCAGGTGTAAGGGTCTAGAGCATGGACAGCCTGGGCTCAAAGCTTGGCTCTGTCTTTATTGGGTGTGAGTTACTGGGAGCTGTGGGCTGAATCATGTCCTCCCATATTTATATGTTAAAGCCCTATCATTCAATGAGACGGTATCTGGACAAGTGGTCTTGTCAAGATGATTAGGGTGATGAGGTCTTAAGATGGGATTATTGCCAAGGGGAGTGCCTGGATGGCTCAGTCAGTTGAACGAATGTCTTGGTTTCAGCTCAGGTCGTGATCTCAAGGTTTGTGAGTTCAAGCCCAGTATTGGGCTCTGTGCTGATAGTGTGGACCCTGTTTAGGTATCTCTCTCTCTCCCTCTGTCTTCCTCTCTCTCTGGTCCTTTGGAGCTCTCACCCTCTCTCCAAAATAAATAAATAAACATTTTTTAAAAAATGGGATTAGTGCCCATAAAACAAGAGGAAGAGACAGCAGAGCTCACTGTCCGTGAGAATCCAGAATGAAGGCAGTCATCTGGAAGCTGGGAGGACAGCCCTCTCCAGAACCCAGCTGTGCTCTCAGCTTCCAGCCTCCACAAGGAGAGAAAATAGGTCTCAATGTTGAAACCACCCTGTCTGCAGTGTTTTGTTCTGGTGGCCCTGAGCTGACAATGAACAAGGATAGTTCATCTCTGTGTGTCTCGGTGCCGTCCTATGTCAGGTAGGGATAAGAATAGTACTCGCCACATAGGTTTGTTTGGAGCATTAAATAAGATGTCATCTGTGAAGGACTCAGAACAGAGCACGGAGAGTAAGAAGTATGAGGTAAGTATTTGTTAACTCAAAATTAACTGCTAACATATTGGGTATTTTTGTGACAGGTGCTGAGGAAGATCACTCAAGCAATGCTCATGGCAGCCCTGTGAGGTGCACACCAACATTACTCTCATTTTTCTGATAAGGGAACTGAGGCGTCACAACTGTGCACAGTCACATAGCCTGTGAAAGGCACACTAGGATTTAAAACCAGGCTCCCTCTGGTTCTGGACTTTTAGATAACAAGCTCCCAGACTTTCTTGAGTCAGAGTCTGGGAATTTGGGCTTAAGTCAATGCTGGCCAGTTCAGATCCTGACTCCTCAACTTCCTATCTATTTGACCTTGGAAGGGTTGTTCCTCCACAATGGAGGCCCAGGATCCTCATCTGTAAAATGGGCATAAAATACTGCTAATACCATCAGATTGTTGGGAAGACACTGAGCACACATATGGCAGAACTCATCTCCAAAGGCAAGGGAATCAAGAGCAAAAATGAACTATTGGGACCTTATCAAGATCAAAAGCTTCTGCACGACAAAGGAAAGAATCAACAAAACTAACAGGCAACCGACAGAATGGGAAAAGAGAGCTGCAAATGACATATCAGATAAAGGGCTAGTATTCAAAATCCATAAGGAACTCACCAAACTTCACACCCGAAAAGCAAACAATCCAGTGAAGAAATGGGCAGAAAACATGAACCAATACTTCTCAAAACAGGACATCCACATGACCAACAGACATATGAAATAATGCTCAGCATCCCTCCTCATCAGGGAAATACAAATCAAAACGACACTGAGATACCACCTCGTGTCGGTCAGAGTGACCAAAATGAACTAATCAGGAGACTATATACGCTGGCGAATATGTGGAGAAATGTGCACCCACTTGCATTGTTGGTGGGAATGTAAACTGATGTAGCTGCTCTGGAAAACAGTGTGGAGGTTCCTTCAAAAATTAACAGAACTCCCCTATGACCCAGCAATAGCACTGCTGGTAACTTATCAAAGGGACACAGGAGTGCTGATGCATAGGGGCACATGTACCCCACTGTGCATAGCAGCACTTTCAACAATAGCCAAATCATGGAAAGAGCCTAAATGTCCATCAACTGATAGATGAATCAAGAAGATGTGGTTAGTATACACAATGGAATACTGCATGGCAATGAGAAAGAATGAAATCTGGCCATGTGTAGCAACGTGGATGGAACTCGAGGGTACTATGCTACGTGAAATAAGTCAGGCAGAGAAAGACAGATACCATGTGTTTTCACTCATATGTGGAACAGGAGAAACTTAACAAAGGACCATGGTGGAGGGGAGGTGAAAAAATAGCTAAGGAGGGAGGGAGGCAAACCATAAGAGAGTCTTAAATACTGAGAACAATCTGAGGGTTGATGGGCGTGGGGGAGAGGGGAAAATGGGTGATGGGCATGGAAGAGGGCACTTGTTGGGATGAGCACTGGGTGTTATATGGAACCCAACTTAACAATAAACTATAATTTTAAAAAAGAAAGTTTAAGGGGCACTCTTTGAGTGGAGACAAAACAAAACAAAACAAAAAAGACCAAAAGCAACAAAAATTGGAAAAGGAATATTACCAGAAACACCAACTCTACAGGCAACACAATGGCACTCAATTCCTATATTTCAATAATCACTCTCAATGTAAATGGACTAAATGCTCTAATCAAAAGACATAGAGTGGGGTGCCTGGGTGGCTCAGTCGGTTGAGCATCCGACTTCAGCTCAGGTTATGATCTCACGGTTCGTGGGTTCAAGCCCTGCATCGGGCTCTGTGCTGAACATATGCTCAGAGCCTACAGCCTGCTTTAGATTCTATGTCTCCTTCTCTCTCTGCCCCTCCTCCGCTTGTGCTCTGTCTCACTCTGTGTCTCAAAAATAAATAAATTTTTTAAAAAAAGACATAGAGATTCAGAACTGGTTAAAAAAACAAAGACAACCAAGATTCACCTATATGCTGCCTACAAGAGATTCATTTAGACCCAAGGGCACCTGCAGATTGAAAGTGAGGGGATGGAGAACCATCTATGATGCCAATGGATATCAAAAGAAAGCTGGAGTAGCAATGCTTACATCAGACAAACTAGATTTTAAAACAAAGACTGTAACAAGAGATGAAGAACATTATGTCATAATGAAGTGATCTATCCACCAATAAGATCTAACAATTGTAAATAGTTATGCCCCCAACTTGAAAGGAGCCAGACACATAAATGAATTAATCACAAACAGAAAGAAACTCATTGATAATAATACCATAATAGTAGAGGACTTTAACACTCCACTTATGACAATGGACGGATCATGTGGGCAGAAAATTAACAAGGAAACAAGGGCTTTGAATGACACACTGGACCGGATGGTCTTAACAGACATATTTAGAACATTTTATCATGAGCAATAGAATATACATTCTTCTCAAGTGCATATGGAACATTCTCACATAATGGGTCACAAATGAGCCGTCTACAAGTATGAAAAGATTGAAATCATATCATGTGTATTTTCAGACCACAATGCTATGAAACCTGAAATTAACCATTTAAAAAATTTGGAAAGACAAATACTTGGAGCTGAAAGACTGTCTTATTAAAGAATGCATAGGTTAACCAAGAAATTAAAGAGGAAATTTAAAAGTATATGGAAACCAATGAAAATGAAAAGACAACAGTCCAAAACTTCTGGGATGCAGTAAAGATGGTCATAAGAGGGAAGTATATAGGAAACCAGGTCTTCCTAAAGAAGGAGGAAAGGTCTCAAATATACAACGTAATCTCACACCTAAGGGAGTTGGAAAAAAGAACAGCAAATAAAGCCCAAAACCAGCACAAGAAGGAAAATAATAAAGATTAGAGCAGAAATCAATTATCTTGAAATTAAAAAAACCCAGTAGAACAGATCAATAAAACTAGGAGCTGGCTCTTTGAAAGAATTAACAAAATTGATAAACCCCAGCCAGATTGGTCAAAAAGAAAAAGGAAAAGACCCAAATAAATAAAATCACAAATGAAAGAGGAGAGGTCATAACCAACACGGCAGACATACAAACATTAATAAGAGAATATTATGAGGAATTATATGTCAACAAATTCGACACCTGGAAGAAATGGATCAATTCCTAGAAACATATAAAATACGAAAACTGAAACAGGAAGAAATAGAAAATTTGAACAGACCCATAATCAGTAAAGAAACTAAATCGGTAATCAAAAATCTCCACATCAACAAGAGTACAGGGCTAGATGGCTTCCCAGGGGTAATTCTACCAAACATTTGAAGAAGAGTTAAATCTATTCTTTTGAAGCTATTAGAAAAAATAGAAGTGGAAGGAAACTTCTTTTTTTTTTTTTAATAGTTTATTGTCAAATTAGTTTCCACATAACACTCAGNCACTAGAATAAACTATTCTAAAATTTGTATAGAACCAGAAAAGACCCTGAATAGCCTAAGTAATGTGGAAAAAGAAAATCAAAGCTGGAAGGCATCATAGCTCTAGACTTCAAGCTGTATAATAAAGAAGGGGGGAAATAGTGGGGGGAGAGGGAGGGAGGCAAACCATGAGAGATTCTTGAATGTTGAGAACAAACTGAGGACTGATGGGTGNTATGGGACACTTTTTTACACCATACACAAAAATAAATTCAAAATGGATGAAAAACCTAAATGTGAGACAAGAATCCATAAAAATCCTAGAGGAGAAAACAGGCAGCAACCTCTTTGACCCTGGCCACAGAAACTTCTTACTAGATACGTCTCTGAGGTAAAATGAACTATTGGGACCTCATCAAGAAAAAAAGCTACTAATCTTTTGTACTTTGATTATTCATCCTTCCTTCCTTCCACTCAATCACTAATCTCTTTGCTATTTCATAGTTTTGCCTTTTCTAGATTATCATATAGTAAGAATCATAGAGTATGTAGCCATTTCAGTTTATTTATTCCTACTGAAAGACATCTTGTTTCCTTCCAATTTTTGGCAATTAAGAATAAAGCTGCTAAAACATCAAAAAAAAAAAAAAAGCTACTGCATAGTGAAGGAAACAGTCAACAAAATTAAAAGGCAACTAATGGAATGGGACAAGATATTTTCAAATGACATATCGGATATAAAGTTAGTTTGAAAAATCTATAAGGAACTTACCAAACTCAACACTCAAAAAACAAGTAATCCAGTGAAGAAATGGGCAGAAGACATGAATAGACACCTTTCCAAAGAAGACATCCAGATGGCCAACAGACACAGGAAAAGATGGTCAACATCATTCACTCATCAATCACTCATCATCAGGGAAATACGAATCTCAACCACAATGTGACACCACATCACACCTGTCAGAATGGCTAAAATTAACAACTCAGGAAACAATGGACATTGGCAAGGATGCAAAGGGTATACTTTGGCACTGTTACTGGGAATGCAAACTAGCACAGACACTCTCGAAACACTATGGAACTGTCTAAAAGAATTAAAATTGGATTTACCCTATTACCCAACAATTGGACTACTAGGTATTATCCAAAGAATACAAAAATGCTGATTGAAACAGGCACATGCACCCCAATGTTTATAACAGCGCTATAGCCAAATTATGGAAAGAGCCCAAATGTTCATCAACTGATGAATGGATAAAGAAGATGTGGTATATATATATATATATATACACACAACGGAATACTACTCGGTGATCAAAAAGAATGAAGTCTTGCCATTGGCAACAATGTGAATGGAACTGGAGGGTATTATGCTAAGTGAAATCAGTCAGTCAGAGAAAGACAAATAAATTATTTCACTCATGTGGAATTTAAGAAAACAGATGATCATAGGGAAGGGAAGGGGGAAAAAAGATAAAAACAGAGAGGGATGCAAACCACAAGAGACTTATCTACAGCGAACAAAGTGAGGGCTGCTGGAGGGGAGGTGGGTGGGAGATGGGCTATATGGGTGATAAGCATTAAGGAGGGCACTTGTGATGAGCACTAGGTGTTGTATGTAAGCAACAAATCACTAAATTCTACTCCTGAAGCCAAGGCTACACTGTATGTTAACCATTTAAATTTAAATACATTTTAAGAATAAAAAATAGTCTCTCTCTCTCTTTCCTTCCCCCTTCTCTGCTCATGTGCTCTAGAAGGAAGGAAGGAAGGAAGGAAGGAAGGAAGGAAGGAAGAAAAAGGAACCTTTCCTCCACCTAAGGAGCTCCACTTCAGCTCAGCTGAAACTGCATGGAACAGAGACAAGCTACACCCACCAAACTCAAACAAATGGCAGATACATTCATGAAAAAAATAAAGGATTGCCAGTGATATGGTGTACTAGGTATGCAGGTGGTTGGCTACTCAGGAGCAGATTTTTTTTTTTAAAGACCTTACAAAACCACATAGAACAATTTATTCGTTGAGCAATTTATTCTTGAGGGTTCCCTGGATATTACAACAATAGAAATGAATAATCTTATTCAGAGCCCAGCAAACTACAGCTCATGGGTCAAATCCAGTCCACCACTTGTTCGTATAAATAAAGTTTTATTGCAACAAACCCACATCCATCCATTTGGNAGGGGAGGTGGGTGGGAGATGGGCTATATGGGTGATAAGCATTAAGGAGGGCACTTGTGATGAGCACTAGGTGTTGTATGTAAGCAACAAATCACTAAATTCTACTCCTGAAGCCAAGGCTACACTGTATGTTAACCATTTAAATTTAAATACATTTTAAGAATAAAAAATAGTCTCTCTCTCTCTTTCCTTCCCCCTTCTCTGCTCATGTGCTCTAGAAGGAAGGAAGGAAGGAAGGAAGGAAGGAAGGAAGGAAGAAAAAGGAACCTTTCCTCCACCTAAGGAGCTCCACTTCAGCTCAGCTGAAACTGCATGGAACAGAGACAAGCTACACCCACCAAACTCAAACAAATGGCAGATACATTCATGAAAAAAATAAAGGATTGCCAGTGATATGGTGTACTAGGTATGCAGGTGGTTGGCTACTCAGGAGCAGATTTTTTTTTTTAAAGACCTTACAAAACCACATAGAACAATTTATTCGTTGAGCAATTTATTCTTGAGGGTTCCCTGGATATTACAACAATAGAAATGAATAATCTTATTCAGAGCCCAGCAAACTACAGCTCATGGGTCAAATCCAGTCCACCACTTGTTCGTATAAATAAAGTTTTATTGCAACAAACCCACATCCATCCATTTGGGTATCCTCTATGGCTGCTTTTGCACTACGACTGGAGTATTAAGTAGTCATGGCAGAGATCACACAACTTGCAACCTGCAAAATGTTTACTATTTGGCCTTTTGCATAAAAAAGTTCAAAGATCCCTGATCTTATGTGGAGACACTATCAGATCTTGACTGTGAAGGAGAGATTTGGGATATAAATATAAGAAATATAGACAAAGAGTGTCACTCAATCAGGGGATTAGTGTCACTGTATATTACCTGTGTGAATAGCAGCTCTGATAGAATACATGTGCCAAGAATACTACGGACTTTATTGTACATAATATTCACAACTATCATTTGAAGTAGGAACTCTTATACAGTCATTCTGCTGATGGAAACATTGAGGCTTAGAGAGGGAGAATATAATGTTTGGAACAAAGAATAAACACCTATATCCACTACCAAGCCAGATCGCACCGAATTATCCTACAAAATGCTGGAGGGGTTTGAGGGAGTGTGGACTCAACTTTGCATACCTCTCCTGGGTTCCTGAACTGGACCAGTCTACTGTCTGAAATCCTCATTTGCAAGTGCAGTAGTAACTATCCAAAATTTTGGTGTGGACAGGCCCGTTAGGAAAACTGAAGGGCCCAGCTGAGCTCCCACCCAGAGACCAGCACCAACTACCAGTCATATAAGCCAGGCCATTTTGGAACTCCCAGACATCCCATTGCCCCCACGAAACCATGCAGTCACCCACAGAGTCATGAGCAAGCAGAAAGAGATGTTTGTAAGCCACTCTGTCCAGGATATGTTGACATCCATTAAAAGCCCTCAGCATGGCTGGGAGCATTACCTGTACACCTGAAACCCTCTGATTTCTCAGGGATCCACCTTTTCGCAGCAGGCAAAACAAACCCAGGCAGGCAAGAGCAATGGAATTCTCCTGGGGTGTTGGTACAGATGGAGTTGATGCCACAATGAGTGGAGTTCCTGGCACATTCGTCCACATCTAAGCAGAAAACGAGGCTAAGTCAACAGGATAAAGGACGCTGAGGCCGTGGCGGTGCACAGCCCCATCCTGACCGAAGCCAGCGGTTTCCCTGTTCTGCATGCGCCCTCATAAACACTGCTGATGGGAGGCGCAAAAAGCTATGACGATGACCCATACAAATCTTGTGATGAGGCTCTCCACACCTCGGGATAAAATCCAAACTCCTCACTAGAACACAGGAGACTCTGAGAGTCTGGACCCACCTGAGCTCACCTAGCTCTTTTTTTCCTTTTGAATCCCTTAGTGATTACTGATCCAGATTCACTGATTGCCTGTGGGTCCATGAAGGCTCATTGTCTGCTCCCTCAGCCTTGAACTCACTTGACCTCTTGTTCCTTGACAAATCTCAGTGCCTCCCCCTAGGAAATGCGATGTTATCAATAACGATAACTGAGAGTCATCCAAGTGGAGGGGTGGACAGCTTGGGCTTAAAGCTTGGCACTGTCCCTACTGGCTGTGTGTTACTGGGTGCTGTGGGCTGAATTATGTCCTCCCAGATTCATACATTAAAGACCTAACATTCAATGAGATGGTATCTGGACAAAGGACGTTTACAAAATGATTGATTAGGTTGATGATGAGTCATGAAGGTGGATTAGTGCCCAGGGGCACCTTTGTGCTCAGTTAATTGAACTTCCGACTCTGGATTCCATCTCAGATCATGATCTCACAGCTGGTGAGTTCAAGCCCTGCACTGGGCTCTGCACAGACCATGTGGAGCCCACTTAGGAGTCTCTCTCTCCCTCTCTCTTCCTCTCTCCCTCCCTGTCTCTCTACTCCTTCTTCATGCTTGCTCTCTCTCTCTCTCTCTCTGGCACTCTCAAAAATAAAGAACTAAACATTAATAATTGGGACTAGTACCCTTAAAGGAAGAGGAAGGGACACCAGAGCTCACTGTCCATGAGGACCCAGAATGAAGGCAGTCATCTGGAAGCCAGAAGGACAGCCCTCTCCATAACCCAACTGTGCTCTCAGAGTCCAGGATCCACAAGGACAGAAAATAGATCTCAATGTAGAAACCACCCTGCCTGCAGTGTTTTGTTCTTGTGGCCCTGAACTGACAATGCACTGGGCAAGATAGTTCACTTCTGTGTGTCCCAGTGCACCCTCGTGTGCCAGGTAAGGATAATAATCATACTATCCCCATAGGTTTGTTTGGAGCATTAAATAAGGTGTCATCTGTGAATCACTCAGAACAGAGCCTGGAGGATAAAAGTATGAAGTAAGTATTTATTAACTAAAACACAGAATTAATGGCTGACATGCCTTTTTTAGGTGACAGGCGCTGAGGAGGTCCCTCGGGAATGCTCACGGCAGCCCTGTGAGGCACACACTAACATTCCTTCAATTTTCATTTAGGAAATAGGCTTCACAATTGTGCAGTCACACAGCCTGTGAAAGGCACATCAGGATTTCGGCTCTGTCTGGTTCTGGACTATTTGGAAAACAGCTTCCTAGGCTGTCCTGAGTCAGAGTCTGGGCATCTTGGCTTAGTCAATTCCAGCCCTTTGCAAGTCCCCACCGTGGGTTGCCAGATGTAGCAGCCTCATTTGGAGACAGGATGGCAAGATGGTTGGAGCACAGGATGTGAAGTCACACCTTGGCACAGTTTGGATCTTGACTCCCCTACTCCCTATCTACTTGACCTTGGAAGGGTTGTTCTACCATAATGGAGGCCCAGGATCCTTATCTGTAAAATGGGCACAAATTACCAGTAATACCATCAGGTTGCTGGGAAAACACTGAGCACACATAGGGAAGAGCTTAGAACCTTGGCTGATATCCTGCCTCCAAGCCTTTGTATCTGCTGTTCCTTCCTCCTGGAACACCCTTCCCCAGATACCCAATTTTATTCTGTTATGCTCTTCACCTCATTTCTCAATGTCAACTTCTCTGTGTGGCTTTTCCTTACCACTCACCCTATTAAAAGTTGACCCCAACCTCCAGCAGTGCCTATCCACATTTCTAGACTTATTTATCATAATCTCTTTCAACTATTCCTGGCACAATGATGTTCATGAATTTATTTTTATATCGATCTCCCCCAACACTACATGATGATTTCCAGGAGAACTAATAGCTTTGCCTGTGTTATATACTGCTTTTTCCACCATCCATAGAATAGTGCCGGAGGTAGAGTAGGTGCTCAGGAAGTATTTGTTTAATGAGTGCATGAATGAATGCATGAGCAGTTATTAGCATCAGCTTAGCAGGAGAGTGCTTTGAATTCAGCCCAGATTCTTCCTGATCCCTTGCCAACCACTACTGTTCTCACATGCAGACTTGGACCTCGTTCCCCAGCAGACCCTTCCCTCCTACCTTCACATGTCTCTCCTGACCCTTGGAAGCTTGTGTTTCCACTGCTGGATGCAAATCCTTGGTTGCAGACACAAGAGTAGCTTCCAGGATGGTTGTGGCAAGTTGCATGCTGCGGGCAAATTCTGGGACCGGCACATTCATCCACATCTGGCCAGTGGAGATGAAAACCCAGGACAAACCAATGAGGAAATGAGAATAGGAGACTACAAACAGAGAATCACAGTGCATGTCCTCCCCTTACTCCTGATCTCCCTTGCACCTAGGCTTGGCCACAAGAAGAAAGTCTGACCCAAAGTGTATAGGTGGAGGGTGGTAAATGGCTCCCAAACAGATGAACATAGAATGGCTGTGCTCCTTTACTCCTCCCTGCACCCACACCATGGGATGCAGATGGTGCAGTGCAAAGTGACTTTGCCATTCTTTGTAATGGGAGCTTGTTTCCTCACACCTTGATTCTAGCTAGCCTATGACGGTCACTGGCCAATAGAACACAGCAGAAATGATGTCGTGCCAGTTCCAAAATGAGACTTCTAGAGATATGTTTGCTTCTGCTCATTCCTTAAGCCCTTTCTTGTGCCATGTGAACAAGCGCTAGACTACCCTAATGAAGAATGAGAGACAAGGTGGAAAAGAGATGGACCAGCCCAGGGGAGCCCCCTGACATGTGATGCAGCCATGCTGAGCAAATATGACACAGCTGACCACAGACACAGGAACAAGCCCAGTACAGACCCAAGCACTGGCCAGTGGAGCCCAACCAAAATTTCCAATACACAGAATACAAACCACTGTATGGTACTTGTTTCTAGCCACTGACATTCAGGGTGGTCTGTTTGCCAGTAATAGCTAACTGCTACAAAAGTATCAGAACAACCAGACAGGGCTTCAAACATCTCGGACTCCAAGCCAAGAGGATGTGATAAGGACTTGATCACTCCATGCCTTGCTTAATGGAGTCACCTTCCCTACAAATGAGTATGGAGAACAATAGTTCTGAACCAGACCCAGGAAGACGGAGCCTTGCATCTTGTGAGGAAATTCTGGCTGCGGATTGGAATGATGGATTTGAAGGGGGCAAGTCTGGAGGAAGGAGATGCCCAGGAAGGAGGCTGTTAAAATAATGATGAAGCCTGAACCAAGGATGAGGAAGAATGGACAGATT
This sequence comes from Crocuta crocuta, assembly GCF_008692635.1. Lineage (NCBI taxonomy): Eukaryota > Metazoa > Chordata > Mammalia > Carnivora > Hyaenidae > Crocuta > Crocuta crocuta. The sequence continues at coordinate 145,056 of NW_027527386.1, forward strand.
CAAAACATACTTAGCCAGTAAATTCCCCAAGCTATGATGACTGATTTACTATAGAAGGTGTGGAGTGTGGGGGTGGAGAGTAACCCTGAGGTCTTGAATCAAATCCCTTTTAGGAAAAAGTTCTGAAGTTTGAGTCTGAGTACACCCTAGGACAGAGTTTTCTACCTCAGAACTAATGACATCTGGTACCAGATTAGGTTTGGTTTTAAGGAGGATGTTTTGGGCATTGCAGGGTGGTTAGCAGCATCTTTGGCCTCTCCTCACTAGAGAATAGTAGCAGCCACAACCTCCCTTTACCACCACCAGTTGAAATAAATTTTCTATGGACAGAGTCCCCCATTACCCTCAAGTACTGTCCTATCCACTGATGGACTCAGAGTAAACCCACAGCTGGAATTACCATTCTGGCTTTTGCTCTAAACAGCTCTGTATTCTTTGGGAAGTTACTTCAATGGCCTGAGCCTTAAGCTTCTCATCCCCAAAATGAAGAATGTAAAAACCACTGCAAGGATCATCGAGGGAGGTGGTTGTTAATTAAATGAGTAGGTATAGGAAGAAAAGCAGGTCCTCTGTAACTTCAGAGATCGACTTGTGACAGATGAATCCAACCTGGCAGCTACAATTATAGCTTCCCTAGGAAGTTGTACACTCAGCAAGCTCTGGGTGACCCCACTGGACAGGCATTCATTGATGTCTGAGGAGCAGTGGAGGAGACTGAGCAGACCAAAGGTTGTGTGTCGATGGTGACAATCACATGTACCACCCAGTGGTCACTGTCCACCAGAGACCCATGCCTGANCTTCTGGTGGCCCTGAACTGATAATGCACTGGGCAAGATAGTTCACCTGTGTGTCCCAGTGCACCCTCGTGTGCCAGGTAAGGATAATAATCATACTATCCCCATAGGTTTGTTTGGAGCATTAAATAAGGTGTCATCTGTGAATCACTCAGAACAGAGCCTGGAGGATAAAAGTATGAAGTAAGTATTTATTAACTAAAACACAGAATTAATGGCTGACATGCCTTTTTTAGGTGACAGGCGCTGAGGAGGTCCCTCGGGAATGCTCACGGCAGCCCTGTGAGGCACACACTAACATTCCTTCAATTTTCATTTAGGAAATAGGCTTCACAATTGTGCAGTCACACAGCCTGTGAAAGGCACATCAGGATTTCGGCTCTGTCTGGTTCTGGACTATTTGGAAAACAGCTTCTTAGGCTGTCCCGAGTCAGAGTCTGGGCACCTTGGTTTAGTCAATTCCAGCCCTATGCAAGTCCCCACCGTGGGTTGCCAGATGTAGCACCCTCGTTTGGAGACAGGATGGCAAGATGGTTGGAGCACGGGATGTGAAGTCACACCTTGGCACAGTTTGGATCCTGACTCCCCAACTCCCTATCCATTTGACCTTGGAAGGGTTGTTCTACCACAATGGAGGCTCAGTATCCTTGTCTGTAAAATGGGCACAAAACACCAGTAAAACCATCAGGTTGTTGGGAAAACACTGAGCACACATAGGGAAGAGCTTAGAACCTTGGCTGATATCCTGCCTCCAAGCCTTTGTATCTGCTGTTCCTTCCCCCAGAATACCCTTCCCCAGATACCCAATATCTCACTCTATCATGTTCTTCACCTCTCCTCAAATGTCAACTTCTCTGTGTGGCTTTTCCTTACCACTTGCTCTATTAAAAGTTGACCCCAACCTCCAGCAGTGCCTATCCACATTTCTTGCCTTATTGTTCATGATCTCTTTCAACTATTCCTGGCATGCAGTTATTCATGAATTTATTTTGTTATCTATCTCCCCCAACACTACAAGATGATTTCCAGGAGAACAAATAGCTTTGCCTGTATTATTTACTGCTTTATCCACCATCCCTAGAATAGTGACAGGAGTACACTAGGTGCTCAGAAAATATTTGTTGAATGAGTGCATGAATGAATAGATGAGCAGTTACTGGCATCAGCTTAGCAGGAGAGGACTTTGAACTCAGCCCAGATTCTTCCTGATCCCTTGCCAACCACTGCTGTCCTCACATGCAGACTCCGACCTGGTTCCCAACCAGACCCTTCCCTCCTACCTTCACATGTCTCTCCTGGGTCCCGGAAGCTCATGTTTCCACCGCTGGATGCAAATCCTTGGTTGCAGACACAAGAGTAGCTTCCAAGGCGGTTGTGGCAAGTCGCATGCTGCGGGCAAATTCTGGGACTGGCACATTCATCCATATCTGGCCGGTGGAGATGAAAACCCAGGACAAAGCAGATGAGGAAATGAGAATAGGAGACTACAAACAGAGAGTCACACTGCATGTCCTCCCCTTACTCCTCATCTCCCTTGCACCTAGGCTTGGCCACAAGAAGAAAGTCTGACCCAAAGTGTATAGGTGGAGGGTGGTAAATGGCTCCCAAACAGATGAACATAGAATGGCTGTGCTCCTTTACTCCTCCCTGCACCCACACCATGGGATGCAGATGGTGCAGTGCAAAGTGACTTTGCCATTCTTTGTAATGGGAGCTTGTTTCCTCACACCTTGATTCTAGCTAGCCTATGACGGTCACTGGCCAATAGAACACAGCAGAAATGATGTCGTGCCAGTTCCAAAATGAGACTTCTAGAGATATGTTTGCTTCTGCTCATTCCTTAAGCCCTTTCTTGTGCCATGTGAACAAGCGCTAGACTACCCTAATGAAGAATGAGAGACAAGGTGGAAAAGAGATGGACCAGCCCAGGGGAGCCCCCTGACATGTGATGCAGCCATGCTGAGCAAATATGACACAGCTGACCACAGACACAGGAACAAGCCCAGTACAGACCCAAGCACTGGCCAGTGGAGCCCAACCAAAATTTCCAATACACAGAATACAAACCACTGTATGGTACTTGTTTCTAGCCACTGACATTCAGGGTGGTCTGTTTGCCAGTAATAGCTAACTGCTACAAAAGTATCAGAACAACCAGACAGGGCTTCAAACCTTTGACTCCAAGCCAAGAGGATGTGATAAGGGCTTGACCACTCCATGCCTTGCTTCATGGAGTCACCTTCCCTACAAATGAGTATGGAGAACAATAGTTCTGAACCAGAACCAGGAAACAGAGCCCTTGCATCTTGTGAGAAAATTCTGCCTGTGGTTTGGAAGGATGGATTCGAGGGGACAAGTGCAGGAAGGTGGTAGGTAAAATAATGATGAAGCCTGAACTAAGGATAAGGAAAAATGGAGAGATTGAGGACATACTTAGCCAGTAAATTCCCCAAGCTATGATGACTGATTTACTGTGGAAGGTGTGGAGTGTGGGGGTGAAGTGTACCCTGAGATCTTGAATCAAATCCCTTTTAGGACAAAGTTCTGAAGTTTGAGTCAGAGTTCACCCTAGGACAGAGTTTTCTACCTCAGAACTAACGACATCTGGGACGAGATTAGGCTTGGTTTTAGGGAGTGGTTTTGGGCATTGCAAGGCGTTTAGCAGCATCTGTGGCCTCTCCTCACTAGAGAATAGTAGCAGCCACAACCTCCCTTTACCACCACCAGTTGAAATAAATTGCTCTAGGGACAGAGTCCCCCATTACCCTCAAGTACTGTCCTACCCACTGCTGGACTCAGAGTAAACCCACAGCTGGAATTCCCATCCTGGCTTTTGCTCTAAACAGGTCTGTATCCTTGGAGAAGTTACTTCAATGGCCTGAGCCTTAAGCTTCTCATCCCCAAAATGAAGAATGTAAAAACCACTGCACAGGATCATCAAGTGAGGTGGTTGTTAATTAATTGAGTAGGTATAGGAAGAAAAACAGGTCCTCTGTAACTTCAGAGATCGACTTGTGAGAGATGAATCCAACCTGGCAGCTACAATTGTGGCTTCCCTAGGAGGTGGTACACTCAGCAAGCTCTGGGTGACCCCACTGNTTGAATCACTCAGAACAGAGCCTGGAGGATAACAAGTATGAAGTAAGTATTTATTAACTAAAACACAGAATTAACTGCTGACATGATTTTTTTGGTGACAGGTGCTGAGGAAGACACCTGAAGCAATGCTCAAGGCAGCCCTGTGAGGTGCGCACTAACATTCCTTCATTTTTAATGTAGGAAACAGGCTTCACAATTGTGCAGTCACATAGCCTGTGAAAGACACACCAGGATTTAGGCTCCGTCTGTTGCTGGACAATTTGGAAAAGAGCCTCCTAGGCTGTCCTGATTCAGAGTCTTTGAATATGGCCTTAGTCAATTCCAGCCCTATGCAAGCCCCTACCGTGGGTTGCCAGATAGCAGCCTCATTTGGAGGCAGGATGGCAAGATGGTTGAAACACGGGATGTGAAGTCACACCTTGGCACAGTTTGGATATTGACTCCCTTTCTCCCTATCTATTTGACCTTGGAAGGGTTTTTCTACCACAATGGAGGCCCAGGATCCTCATCCGTAAAATGGACACAAAACACCACTAATACCATCAGGTTGTTGGGAAGACACTGAGACACGCATGGAAGAGCTTAGCACCTTGGTTGAGATCTGCCTGCAACCCTTTGTATCTGATGTTCCTCCTGGAACACCCTTCCCTCAGATACCCACTATCTCACTCTGTCATGTTCTTCACCTCTTTTCTCAAAGACAACTTTTCTGTGTGACTTTTCCTTACTACTCACTCTATTTAAATTTGACCCCCACTCCCAGCACTCTTCACCACCTATCCACCTTTCCTGCCTTATTTATCATGATCTCTTTCAACTATTCCTTGCACACAGATGTTCATGCATTTATTTTCTGTCTATCTCCCCCAACACTAGATGATGATTTCCAGGAGAACAAATAGCTTTGCCTGTGTTATTTACCACTGTATCCACCATCCCTAGAATAGTCCCAGGGGCATAGTAGGTGCTCACGGGGTATTTGTTTTCTTTTATAATTTTAATGTTTTATTTATTTCTGAGAGAGAGAGAGAGAAGGGGAGAGTTAGAGAGAGAGACACACAGAATCTGAAATAGGCTCCAGGCTCTGAGCTAGCTGTCAGCGCAAAGCACAACGTGGGGCTTGCACTCACTAACGTGAGGACATGACCTGAGCCGAAGTCGGACGCTAAACGACTGAGCCACCCAGGCACCCCAGGAAGTATTTGTTGAACGAGTGCATGAATGAATGCATGAGCAGTTATTGGCATCACTTAACAGAAGATGGCTTTGAACTCAGCCCAGATTCATCTTGACCCCTTGTCCACCACTACGGTCTTCACGTGCAGACTCAGACCTGGTTCCTAAGCAGACCCTTCCCTCTTCCCTTCAATGTCTTTCCTGGGCCCCGGAAGCTCATGTTTCCACTGCTGGATGCAAATCCTTGGTTGCAGACACAAGAGTAGCTTCCAGGATGGTTGTGGCAAGTTGCATGCTGCGGGCAAATTCTGGGACCGGCACATTCATCCACATCTGGCCAGTGGAGATGAAAACCCAGGACAAAGCAGATGAGGAAATGACAGTAGGGGCCTACAAACAGAGAGTCACTGTACATGTCCTCCCCTTACTCCTCATCTCCCTTGCACCTAGGCTTGGCCACAAGAAGAAAGTCTGACCCAATGTGTATAGGTGGAGGGTGGTAAATGGCTCCAAAACAGACGAACATAGAATGGCTGTGCTCCTTTACTCCTCCCTGCACCCACACCATGGGATGCAGATGGTGCAGTGCAAAGTGACTTTGCCATTCTTCCTTTGTAATGGGAGCTTGTTTCCTCACACCTTGAAACTAGCTTGAATCTAGGTAGCCTATGATGGTCACTGTCCAATAGAACACAGCAGAAATGATGTGTCAGTTCCAAAATGAGACGTCTAGACACTTGTTTATTCTGCTCATTCTTTAAGCCCTTTCTTGTGCCATATGAACAAGCCCTAGACTGACCTAATGAAGAACGAGAGACAAGGTGGAAAAGAGATGGACCAGCCCAGTGGAGCCACCTGACAGGTAAGCCAGTCCAGCCATGCTGAGCAAATATGACACAGCTGACCACAGACACAGGAACAAGCCCAGTACAGACCCAAGCACTGGCCAGTGGAGCCCAACCAAAATTTCCAATGCACAAAATACAAACTACTGTATGGTACTTGTTTCTAGCCACTGACATTCAGGGTGGTCTGTTTTCCAGTAATAGCTAACTGCTACAAAAGTATCAGAAAAACCAGACAGGGCTTCAAACACCTCGGACTCCAAGCTAAGAGGATGTGATAAGGACTTGATCACTCCATGCCTTGCTTGATGGAGTCATCTTCCCTACAAATGAGCATGGAGAACAATAGTTCTGAACCAGAACCAGGAAACAGAGCCCTTGCATCTTGTGAGAAAATTCTGGCAGTGGTTTGAGAGGATGGATTCAAGGGGACAAGTCTGGAGGAAGGAGATGCCCAGGGAGGAGGCTGCTAAAATAATGATGAAGCCTGAACCAAGGATGAGGAAGAATGGACAGATTCAAGACATACTTAGCCAGTAAATTCCCCAAGTTACGATGACTGATTTACTATGGAAGGTGTGGAGTATGAGGGTGGAGAATAACCCTGAGGTCTTGAATCAAATCCATTTTAGGAAAAAGTTCTGAAGTTTGAGTCTGAGCTCACCCTAGGACAGAGTTTTCTACCTCAGAACTAATGACATCTGGTACCAGATTAGGCTTGGTTTTAGGGAGGATGTTTTGGGCATTGCAAGGTGTTTAGCAGCATCTTTGGCCTCTCCTCACTAGAGAATAGTAGCACCCACAACCTCCCTTTACCACCACCAGTTGAAATAAATTGCTCTAGGGACAGAGTCCCCCATTACCCTCAGGTACTGTCCTATCCACTGCTGGACTCAGAGTAAACCCACAGCTGGAATTCCCATCCTTGCTCTTCCTCTAAATATCTGAGTATCTTTGGGGAAGTTACTTCAACGGTCTGAGCCTTAATCTTCTCATCCGCAAAATGAAGAATGTAACAAGAACCGCACAGGATCATCAAGTGAGGTAGTTGTTAATTAATTAAGTAGGTATAGGAAGAAAAGCAGGTCCTCTGTAACTTCAGAGATCAACTTGTGAGAGATGAATCCAACCTGGCAGCTACAATTGTGGCTTCCCTAGGAGGTGGTACACTCAGCAAGCTCTGGGTGACTCCACTGGACAGGCATTCATTGATGTCTGAGGAGCAGTGGAAGAGAGTGAGCAGACCAAAGGTTGTGTGTCAACGGTGAGAAACATATGTACCACCCAGTTGTCACTGTCCACCAAAGACCCATGTCTGAGAGAGTTACCTTTGCATGAGAAATGGCCCAGCTTTATCGAGGTCCAGTCATTTCCAGTGGGAGAAGAGAAACCAGGCAAACAGCTACACTTGTACCTCCCTGGCAGGTTACTGCAGATTGAGTTGGGACCACATGCTTGGGGGTTTTGAGAACATTCATCTATATCTGGACACAGAAAGAGTTGGAGTTACAGATTTGCTTCATCTTGTGTAGCAGACTGTATTTTCAAAGATGGCGGGAATAGTGTCTTCCAGGCCGTACACCCTGCCTTTATTCTATGAATTTGTACTCTTTCCAGCAGGCAATGGGGTCTATGTTCCCTGCTCTTGAATCTGAGCATGCTGGGACTCTGAGCTGGTGACAGTAGGTCATAAAGATGATGCACGTCCTCCTTAATCTCTTGAGATGCTCCTTCTTGGAACTTAGGTGCCGTATGTGAGGAATCCCAACCCGCCATGAAAAAGCAGCTTCCATGGAGAAGAACCATGAGCCCGGCCCACAGCCCTGGTGGAGCAGCCAGCCCAAGGCAGCAGCAGCTTGCCAGCCTTGAGGGTGTGCTCTCTGGGTAATGGATTCTCTACCCCAACATGAGGCAACTCATCTGACACTGCATGGAACAGAGAACAGCCATAGTCACCGAAATCAATTCAGATGGCAGACACGTTTATGAACAAGATAAATGATTGTCATTCTTTTGATGTATTCAGTTTTGATGTACTCAGTTTTGATGTACTCAGTTTGATGTATTATGTATCTACCCAGGAGTAGATAATAAAGAATTACTTGCAAAGCATTGAGAGACCCTTAAAATTGAGCATTCACGGTGCCATGGGGAGGCCCAGCTCGAGTCTCCTTTGGACCTGGTTGGCCATATCACCTAAACACTCGCTGAGTAATTGTCACGCAAATATAACCACAAGGCTATTCTCTTAGAGCTCCTCCCAGAAAATCGTGCGTCTAGACCGAAATCTGGAGTTGCTCTGGGACGTCAAGATCAGATCACAGGACTGTTCATCCCACCTTAGTTTGAAGTAGTAAAACATGAGAAACAACTGTTAATGAGAGATTAAATCCGGAGTTGACATAAAGAATAAGGCAATGTGCTCCTTTATTCAACACATATCTATTGAATACTCACAATGTATTAGGCACCAAACTGGGATCAAAGGCATAAAGGGGATGAAATCCTTGCTGTAGTATCCATTATTTTCTAGATGGAGATTATTGATTTCAAGCCAAATTGAAAAACCAGGGTCTATCAGGACTACTGTAGCTTACCAAATGACCCATGAACTGTAACTCAAAGATAAAGAGTTGAGGGCTCCCTGGATATTACAACAATAGAAATGAATAATCTTATTCAGAGCCCAGCGAACTACAACTCTTGGGTCAAGTCCAGTCCACCACTTGTTTGTATAAATGAAGTTTTATTAGAACAAACCCACATCCACCCATTTGGGTATCATCTATGGTTGCTTTTGCACCATGACTGGAGTATTAAACAGTCATGACAGAGATGACACAGCTTGCAGCTACCAAAATGTTTACTATTTGGCCCCTTGCATCAAAAAGTTTGATGATTCCTTGTCTTATGCAGAGACACAATCTGATTTTGACTGTGAAGGAGAAAAGTGGGATAAAAATATGAGAAGTACAGACAACAAATATCACTCATTCAGGAGATTATGTCAGTATGTATTACTTGTGTGAATAGCAGCTCTTGAGAGAATACATGTGCCTAGCACACTATGTACTTTATTACACTTAATTTTCCCAAGTATCCTTTGAGGTAGGTACTCTTATACACTCATTCTGCAGATGGAAACATTGAGGCTAGGAGAGGATAAAAATATTTTCCCACCACCTCACAACTTGAGTGTGGCAACTAGGTAATATGGTTCAGAAACTGCCTTGGGAGTTAGAAACACCTGATTTGGAGTCAGTTCAACCACACAGCTGTGACCAGGTCATTTCAGCACTCCAAGCCTCAGTTTTCCTGTGTGCACAGTGGAGATCATCACAATGCCTACACTCAAGTTTCATGAAAAATGTGCATAAATCCCTTCATTGAGGGCCTGGTGTTCAGTGATTTTAGAAATTCTTGTTTTCTTCATGGAGAGACAACCAAAATGAATCAGTGGTTATTTCTGGATATTGAAAAATGGCATGATTTTTACTTTTATTTTCATCCTAATGTTAGTTCTAAATAGTTGGAATTTTTAGTGTGCAGGGATCACTGTCATAATAGAAAAAGAAAGATGAAAAGGGCCAGGGCAGGAGAGAGGGAGAAAATAGTGTTGGGACAAAGAAAAAGTACCTATGTCCACAACCCAGCTAGCTTCCACCTGATCATCCTACAAAATTGCGGAGGGCTTGAGGGAGTGCATACTCACCTTCACAGGTCACTCCTGGGCCCCTGAACTGCGTCAGTCCATTGCTGGGTAGAAAGCCTTGTTTGCAAGTGCAGTAGTAACTCTCCATGGTGTTGGTGCAGATCGCATAAGCTGGGCACACGGTGGTGTCCTCACACTCATTCACATCTGGGCAGGACAGAAGGAAGAGATTGGGTGAGGGCTCCAGGGTGGGCATTAAGGGGAAGCAGGATGAGAGGGTGAAGGGGACTGTTGTGGGCTGAAATATACCCCCCCTCTCCCACCAAATATGCTGAAGCCCAAAATCCTGGTACCTGAGATATAACCTTATTTGGAACAGGGTCTCAGAACATGTAATTAAGACCCAAACTAGGATGAGATCCTACCTGAGTTGGTTGGTCCCTTAATCTGATATGATTGGCGTATTTATAGGAAGAGGAGGAGAGATACAGGCCCAGGGAGAACACCACGTGATCACAGAGGCAGAGGCTGGAGTGATCCACCTTCAAACCAAGCAACACCAAGGAACACCAGCCACCCCAGCTGGGTGACAGGCACAGAACAAATTCTCCCTTAGAGCCTTCAGAGAAAGCTTGGCCCCGTGCACACATTGATTCAGACTTCTGGCCCCCAGAACGGCGAGAGAATAGAGTTCTATTGTTTTAAACACCCTGGTTTGTGGTAACAGCGGTCCTGAGAAACCGCTCAGTGCTGACAAGGACCTTGGACACCCTAGAATTCTCCTGTTCTAAATGCAGTTCATGGCCAGGAGCATCAACACTGCCTGGGAGGTTGATGGAAATGCAACATCTCGGGACCCTGTCCCAGAACTGATGAATGAGAACCCGCATTTTAGCAAGACCCCAGGGTGATCTGTGTGCACATGAGAGTGTGAGAAGCACTGATGTTGGCATTGCTACTCTGGGTGTGGTCCTCGGACCAACAGCATCTGCCTCACCTGCGTCCCGGATCTGGAAAAAGAAGATGCTGATTCTGCAGGTCTGGGAAAGGGCCTGAGATTCTGCATTTGTCACAAGCCCCTGAATGACGCTGATGCTGCTGGTCCATGGACCACAACACGAGCATCAGAGCTCTAGACACAAGAGTTTGGTCAAAATGTCAGCCTTTGGAGCACAGAAGACCTTCGCTAAAGCTCCAGCAGTCAACCTCCAAGGAGAGAATGGCAGCTGCCCTCACAGACCTATCTCCTCCTCTTCCTTTTAGTAACGGGACCATCCTGTTAAAGACTGCATCCCCAGGGTCTCCTGCAGCTCATGTGAGTACGTTCTGGCCAATGGGCATGCGTGGAAGTGACATGTGCATGCTCTTGAAAATAAACATGTTGGGGCACCTGGGTGGCTCAGTGGGTTAAGCGTCTGACTTCGGCTCAGGTCATGATCTCACAGTGAGTGAGTTCCAGCCCGTGTCTGGCTCTGTCAGCTCAGAGCCTGGAGCCTGGTTCTGATTCTGTGTCTCCCTCTCTCTTCCCCTCCCCTGCTTGCACTCTGTCTCTGTCTCTCTCAAAAATAAATAAACATTTAAATTTTTTTAAAAATATTTTTATTTATTTCTAGGAGAGAGAGAGACAGCATGAGCAGGGGAGGGTCAGAGAGAGAGGGAGTGACAGACTCCGAAACAGCCTCCAGGCTCTGAGCTGGCAGTCACCACAGAGCCCGATGCGGGGCTCGAACCCATGAACCGCGAGACCATGACCTAAGCGAAAGTCGGACGCTTAACCGACTAAGCCACCCAGGCACCCCAAACATTTAAAATTTTTAAAGAAAGAATAAACATGCTGTCCACTTCACTCTTCCCCTTCCCCCTGGGTGGGAACATGGAGAGAGTGGGCTGATCTACCCTTAACCCTGCGGAGGATGGTTTGGGAAACCACCATGCTGAGGGATGGAGAGGCAGCAAGGTGGAATGATCCCATGGACTGGCCAGCCTGGTCACTCTGTTCCACCTGTAAGTTAGAGATTTATAAGAATGAACTTCTAAGAAATAAATGCCTAAGTTGTTTGGTTACTATAGAAACAGTCAAAACTACATCCTAGCCAGTCCAGCTCTGGGAAACAAGTGATTTCACCTCTCTGTACCTCAGTTTACCTGTTTAGCCCTCACCCTCACATCCAGTGGGTCCCTAAGCCCTGTTGTTCTTACCCAAATAGTATTGGACACCTACACACTTTTCTCCATCACCACAGCTATGCTCGTGGTGGGTTCTACATCCCTGTGTCTTCCGATGTACCCTGCAATCTCTCTTCCACATAGTAGTCAGCTCTGAATGCACATTTGACTATCTACCCCCACCTCTGCCTGCAGTGCTCCCTGTTGCACTAGAATTAAAGTCTAAATCACTCGAACAGGACCCACAGAGCCCCAGTGACCAGACCCAACCACATCTTTAAACCACATCTCATGTAAGTCTCCATATCTAGACTTCCTGCTACAGAGCCTTTGCACATTCTATGCCCTTTGCTTCTGCCTTGCCTGCCCACCTCCTACTCATTCTTCATGTCTTGCTTAAGTGTCATTTCCCCTAAAAGCTTCCCCTGTGCTCTGTGTTCCCCATCATAGCCTCCTGTGCTCCTTCTTTATGACACTTATCATAATTATAGTTGCTTGAATATTTGTATGGTCAGCTTTCTAGTAATCATATCCCCCACCAACTGTGAGCTCCAAAACAAAGCCAGAGTTGGAGGTAGGTTTCTCGGTGATTGGGAAGAAACTTATTTGATACTATCATTCCTGTGGTCAGCAGAATGATGGCCCCTCCTAAGATGAGCATATTCTTTTTTTTTTTTTTCCATTCATCCATCAATGGATTTTGGGCTCTTTCCATACTTTGGTTATTGTTGATAGTGCTACTACAAAGATTGGGGTGCACGTGTGCCGATCATGTCCTTTTCGTAAATATTTACTTACTATTTTTGAGGGAGAGACAGAGACAGAGAGAGCAGAGAAAGGGTATAGAGAGAGGGAGACAGAGGATCTGAAGTGGGCTTAACGCTAGCCGCAGAGAGCCTGATGTGGGACTTGAAGTAATGAACCATGAGATCATGACCTAAGCTGAAGTCGGGCATCCAGCTTCACACAGTTGGTCACACAGGTGCCCTCAGATATGACCGCATCCTAATCCCGGGAACCTGTGCTGTGTGTCAAGAAAGAACTATGGATTCCGATGGAATTCGCTGATCCTGGGATGAAATGGTTATTCTGGGTTACCCAGACGGGGTGAGGGGAATCACAAAGGTCTTTAAAAGTGAAAGATGAAGCCATGAGAGGCAAAGTGATGCATTGTGAGGAAGACTTGGCCAGTCATTGCCAGCTTTGAAGATGGAGGAAGACGGACATAAGACAAGGAATCCAGGTAACCTCCAGAAGCTGGAAAAGGCAAAAAGACACATTATCTTCTAGAATCTCCAGAATGGAACTCATCCCTGTTCACACCTTGATCTTAGCCAACCAGGACCCACTTTGGACTTCTGACCTCCAGATCTGTAAGGTAAGCTTTGTGGTGATTTGTTATAGCCACCGTAGGAAACTCATACAATTCCCAATATACAGATGTGGACGACTGAGTCTCAGTGAGGTAAGTAACTTCTCCAAGGACTGTCAGCTGGGGACTGGCAGCCCCAGGCCTGTCCAAACCTGGGGTGCGTGATTTTCACTACTGGTACCCAGGGAGAGGCAGATCTGGCTGGAAATGGAATCAATTTTCAGGCAATTTCTTTCTTTCTTTTTTTAAAAATATTTTTATTTTTATTTATTTCTAGGAGAGANAATTTTCAGGCAATTTCTAAGGCCATTCTTTGTAAAAACACTTTTGTAATTGGTTGTATTTTAAAAAATGCTTTATTTATTTCTGAAAGAGAAAGAGAGAGAGAGAGAGAGTGAGCAGGGGAGGGCCAGAGAGAGAGGGAGACACAAAATCTGAAACAGGCTCCAGGCTCTGAGCTGTCAGCACAGAGCCCTACGCGGGGCTCAAACCCACAAACTGTGAGACCATGACTTGAGCTGAAGTCGGACGCTTACCCGACTGAGCTACCCAGGCGCCCCTGTAATTGGTTGTTTTAAACCTGTTTCCCTGATGGGCTTTGAGCTCCTGGAAGGCAGGGATTTATGCCTGTCTCATTCATGCTGTGTGCTGAGTGCTTAGAACAGTGGCCGGTACACAGCTGCTGCTCAATAACGAAGACCTCACTGAGACAGTAGGTCTGGAGCAAAGACCAGAGGGAGGTGAGTGAGCTACGAAGGTACTTAGGGCAGAGGAAACAGCAAATGCATGAAGGACCCAGGGGCTGGACCACATCTGGTGGTTTTGTGGAATTACGAGGTGGCCAGTGTGGTTGGAGCAGAGGGCACAGGGGAAGGAGGGGGACGTGAACATGGCCAGATTGGTGTAGGACTGGCTAGACTACTGTCACATCTCAGCTTCTATCGGAGACTGACAGGAGCCGTCGGGGAGGCTGAGCACAGACAGCACACAGTGCGACTGAGGTTTAACAGGATCCTCTGGTCAGAAGATGAATGGTCTCAGAGTAGTAGAGGTAGGATAAATTTCTGGATTAGGAATTGCTGTGTTGATGTGTATATGCATTTTTAAAAATTTTTTAATGTTTATTTTTGAGAGTGAGAGATAGCTTGAGCATGGGAGAGGCAGAGAGAGAAGGAGAACCAGATTCTGAAGCAGGCTCCAGGCTCTAAGCTGTCAGCACAGAGCTTGACGCGGGGCATGAACTCTGGAATTGCAAGATCATGACCTGAGACAAAGAGGGACGCTTAACCACCTGAACCACCCAGGCGCCCCAAAGTGTATATGCATTTTTATAATATATTATTAAGTATAATAGAGACAGAAAAGCACAAATATCATAAGTGTGTACTCTGATGAACTATTGCAAAGTTAACATCCCACTAGTACGAAAAATGTTTATGCATTTTTAATCCCAATAGTGCCCAGTTTTCTCAAATGTTAAGCTTTTTGAAGTCTCACTTAGAATTCCTTGTACATGCCTCGACTATAACATCTCTCACAGTCTCAACATGGGGCACACATTCTTTCTTATCTTTAACTGCCCACCTTGCCTGGGCTGTATCAGACCTGGGCTATGTCCCAGAGCTGTAGAGATTAATACAATGACTTCCTTACCAGCCAAGGGCTTTCTGGAATCAATGATAATAATCATTTTTAAAAATTAAGGTGACCCTTTGGAAAGATATGATTTTTCTCTTTTCCACTTATATGGATGTGAACCCACTTCCCCAACACACTCTGCTGAAGGATTTCATCTTGTTCAGGAAAAAGTAAGATATCTTAGCAGTAGACACAAGATGAAAGCAAATTAGCAACATTCAAGTTTTAATTACAAAACTAGATGTTTGGGTTTCCAGCAAGATAAGAGTCTTGAAAGAAAGCCTTATGAGAGGAGTGAGTTTGGGGAATCTAGTATACAGCATGGTGACTCTAGTTAACAATACTGTCCTAGAGGGGCACCTGGGTGACTCATTCGGTTAAGTGTCCAACTTTGGCTCAGATCTCGGTTCATGATCAGGTCTGAGTTTGAGCCCCAGATCAGTCTCTCTGCTGACAGCCCAGAGCCCACCTCAGATCGTCTCTCTCTGTCCCTCCCTTGCTCATGCACGTGCACACACACACAAACTCTCTCTCTCAAAAAAATCATTAAAAACAAAACAATAGTGTAGTACTTGCTTGGTAGTTGCTATGAGTAGATCTCAAATAGCTTCAACAACAACAATAACAAAAAAAGGTGATGAAGATGTTAGTGGACACTGTGCTGGTAATCATTTCTCAATATATGTGTGTATCAAGTCAACATGTATGCATCTTAAACTTACACAGATTGTCATATATCAGACATAATTCAATAAAAACAGTTTTCTGGAGCCAGGTTTGGAGGACTGGAAGGTAGAGTTTTCATTAAGCCGTGGTGTAAGGCAAATACCTATCACAAGGGAAGAGAAAAAACTATGGGAAGCTAATAAAGAGAGGAGGTGAGAAGGACCTATCAGAACACCTGTTCCTCTGCCACCTCACCTCAGAAAATCCCACATGGAATGGGTGAATTTAGGGGTATCAAGAGTAGGGGCTGACTTCTCCCAACAGAAGGCAGGTAGGGTTTCCCAGTTAGAAGAGAAGTTTGTTTTCTGCGGCTATCACATCCAACAAGGTGTGAGAGCCAACAATTAGAACCCGCAGAGGGAAGTAGCTAGTAGGTAGTTCTAAGAAAGCTCTTTTTGTTTCCTACAGCATGAACACAGAAAGCAAAAGCTCTTGTATGGACCCCTGGGGGCTGCAGAGCTGCTGAGAGGAGAATGACACAAGCAAGGTGGGGCCATGCTCTACCAGTAGACAAAACACCCCAGATAAAACACCCCAACCAGAGTCTACCTTCCACAGCCACAAGATCCTAGAAGTTGCCCCTATACCAATATCCAGCTGCCATCTTGGGAGGGTAGGAAATTGGAAAGATTAACTGTTTGTACAACATAGACTGAGTTTCCCAGAGAAGGCTGAGCCAGGAAACTGAGACACTGAGAACACTACGAACTGGCAATATTTTTCCTTCCATCCAGCAGGAGCTTAGATGGAAGAAGGAAACAATACATTTTAAAAATGCAGTCCCACCACACTACCATTTATGAAGCTCTTATCACATGTACCAGGTGGTTAACCAAGTTACCTCTTTATTTTTTAATAATTTTTTTATTTATTATTTCCAGGAGAGAGTAAGAGTGAGCAGGGGAGGGTCAGAGAGAGAGGGAGTCACAGACTGAAACAGGCTCCAGGCTCTGAGCTGGCAGTCGGCACAGAGCCCGACGCGGGGCACGAACCCACGAACCGCGAGATCATGACCTAAGTGAAAGTCGGACGCTTAACCGACTAAGCCACCCAGGCGCCCCCCAAGTTACCTCTTTTGATTTAAGCTTCCAACATCCCCGTAGATGGGAACCTTTGGTATCTGTATTTCACAGCTGAGGAAAGTGACAATCAGAGCGGTTTTGTGTGCGTTATCTGAGGTCACACAGTGAATGCAAGACCACATAGGTAAGAGCCTAGAACAGGAACTAGGAGACCCAGATATTATTTATCCCTTTCTTTGGCACTAAGTAACTCCCAGCAAGTGTTCAGCTGCAGCTCACCCTCCTAGGACACAAGGGTCTCCTCCCCAGAAAACACCCTCCCGCACATTGAGCATATGGATTCTCTTTGACCAACTTACCAGTTGTTGATTCTGTTAAGAAAATACACGATCTGCATAAACCACAAAGCCCTATAAACAAAGAAAAGAAAAATACCATGAACCATCAAGAAGCAATGTGGGCTCAATATGACAAAGTATTCCAGTTCTGATGAGTCAATATGAGAGATCCAACTGAGTGACACACAATATTTCATATAATGTTCACAGAAGCCATTCCTGCTCTTTTGCACTTTATGGTTTTCATTTTGTTTGTATCATCTTAATTTTCTTTTCAATGACAGAACAAAAACGTTCCAGCTGATTTTGAAAAACATACATTAAGACATGTACTCTCAAAAGAAAAATGACATCTCCCCCAAGTGGGCAAAACTTGGCTCTTGGGGAGAGATGGGAAAAAATCTTACTTTTAAAAAATAAGACATATAGGGGCACCTGGGTGGCTTAGACGGTAAGCGTCTGACTTTCACTTAGGTCATGATCTCATGGTTCGTGGGTTCGAGCCCCGCGTCGGGCTCTGTGCTGACTGCCAGCTCAGAGCCTGGAGCCTATTTCAGAGTCTGTGTCTCCCTCTCTCTCTGACCCTCACCTGCTCACGCTCTCTCTCTCTCTCCTAGAAATAAAAAAATATTAAAAAATAAGACATATAGAAATGTTACATATATTATATAAATAGATGTATAGTATATCTGTAGCATTAAAATAGCATGAGTGGTCAGATGGTTAGATTTTTAAAAATTTCTTAGGAGCACTTGGGTGGCTCAGTCAGTAAAGGTCCGACTCTTGATTTCAGCTCAGGTCATGATCCTAAGGTTCCTGAGTTTGAGTCTTTTTAAAATTATTTTTACAATGTTTTATTTATTTCTGAGAGAGAGAGAGAGAGAGAGTATGAGCAGGGGAGGGTCAGAGAGAGAAGGGGACACAGAATCTGAAACAGGCTCCAGGCTCTGAGCTGTCAGCACGGAGCCCAACACAGGGCTCGAAACCACGAACCGTGAGATCATGACCTGAGTCGAAGTCAGACGCTTAACTGACTGAACCACCCAGGCGTCCCATGAGTTTGAGTCTTGATTAGGATTCTCTCTCCCTAATCCTCCTATACGTGCAAACATATGGTAGCTGTCCTTCTCTGCCTGACTTATTTCGCTCAGCATAACACCCTCAAGTTCGATCCATGTTGCTNAGGTGTGGGGGGAGGGGGGTGATGGACATGGAGGAGGGCACTTGTGGGGATGAGCACTGTGTGTTGTATGGAAACTAACTTGACAATAAACTATTTTTTTAAAAAAAGGATTCTCTCTCCCTCCCTCTCTGCCTCCTCTCCTGTGCTCTCTATCTCTCAAAAATAAACAAACTTTTAAAAAATTGGCTAAAAGGCAGTGCAGTCCCCTGCACTTAGCTTTTTTCCAACATTACAACCCCCACCTCCACAACCCCCACAACCATCACCCTCTCAACCCACCACCAATGACGTCATTACCACCTTTTGCTGATTAAATTAAGAATAAGAGGCACTAGAGCTAATACCAGGGCAGACAGGCCAAAGCAACAACTTGGCATTCCTGCATGTGGAGTCCACGAGTTACCTGCTCCTTCTAATGAAGCCTCCCAGTCAGCAGGTCCCACAGCCCCCAAATCCCAACATTCCCGTTTATTATCACCAGCTGAAATTCTCTTGCTTGTTAATTATTTTAGAGGCAACAGAACATCATTTTTCAGCATGCCAACTCTGGAGTCAAAATGCTTGAGCTTAAAAATCTGGCTTCATGAATTACTGAATGCATGGCCTTAGGAAAGTTATTCACTCTCTTTGGGCTTAAGTTTTCTCTTCCACAAATAGATGCACTGGACCCCAGGCGGGGAAGCCTGCACCTATTGCTTGAAACACTATCCCATATTCATAGATTTGAACCAGTGACCAACACTTGAAAGACAGGAAGAAAACCAGAACAGAGACAATAAACAAGACCAATACAAACTGACAACTGAGGAAAGGAAAATAAGAGACAGGAAGGCTCCATCACATGGCTCGGGCTCAGCACAAATATCACCTCCTCGGAGAGGCCTTCCCTGACTTCTACCTTCAATATAACCCCCAGTCACTCTCTTCTTTGATAGCACTATCGCTGTCTGAAATGCTTTTGTGTGGTTATTATTTGGAATAGGATAGCATAGTGATAAAGTGTAGTACTTATTAGCTAAGTAGTCTTGGGAAAATCATTTAATCTCTTTGGCCTCAGTTTCCTCCTTGGTAAAATGAGGCTATTAGGGACCCAATATTGCAGGAGGTTGGTGAAGACATTTGAGGAACTTACAACGGTGCTAATGGGTGTTTGCTGTTCCTGTAAGTGGCTTCTCTTCTGCCTGACCTTCCTACTATGAAATCAGTCTCATGACTGCAAGGAATACATGTCAAAGGGATGACTACAAAGAAAGTCTAGACTGACAGACGGAATTCCGTATGCAGAGTGATTTTTGTCAAAGGTCTTACAAAGAAGGTGTTGGTAGTGTCCAGCCTAGGATTGGGGTCCCTGGCTGGTTTCCCCATGGCCTTCCCTTTTCCCTGGATCTTATTTCCAGTTCAGGCTTCCCCCAGCCCTCCCACAACCATTCAGCCCACACTCACCCCATAAGAGGAGCAAGCTGAGGTTCCTCATGGTCCCGTGTGTCTGTCATTCAAAGAAGGGAACCTCTTCTTCGTTCTCTGGGTTTTCAATAGCAGAGGATATGGGGAGAGGGTAGGGGTGGAGCCAGAATTGCTCAACGCCACCAGGGTAAGACAGCCCTTCTTGCTGAATTTTTCTAGATGAGGACAGTGTGGCAAACCCCTAATTTTCTCTTTCCACCCCCATGAAGAGAAGTTGATCTGACTGGTGTGTTGCTGTGTTCTTGCTCTCCAGTCTCTCTCCTTCCCCCCATCTCTTGCTTTTTTCTTTCCCCACCAGGACTGACTTCTCAGCCTTCTTTCCCTGCACCTCCAAGTGACCTACCATCATCTGTCCCCAGCAAAGCGAAGACCGGACTCAAAGGGCTCTTCCCAGCCCACCCCACACAGCAGCCATCACTGACCAGGTGCCATTCTAGACACACAGCCAACAAAATTCAATTTCGTCATCACATCCACATCATCAAGTAGAGATTCTGACCCCTAGACATCTTACAACGACAACAACCAACATTAAAATTAAAAAAGAGAGCAAGTCATGGAGAGGGTGTGTGTGACTTGTCCAAGGTCACTTGGAGTTGAGATTTGAATCCAGATCCTCTGGCTCCAAGGCCTTGCCCCTGAGCCATTCCATCTGCCTCCAGCTCTCCTACATGTGACCCCAGCACAGCAGCACCTCCAACCCTGTGTGCACGATCTCACGCACACAGAGGTCTGGTAATGCCTCAGCCAGGGTCCCCAGAAGCCGATGCTGAGACTGGGATTCTAGTGAAAGTTGTTTACCAGGGAGGTGACTCCAGAAAACCTCAGCTGGGGAGGAGAGCAGGGAGATGGGGGCAGGAAAGGGTCCCTAGTGGCCACGTATTCCAGGAAGTTGCACAGTGAGAAACTGGAGCATCATGTCACCAGGATCTCTGAAAGGCAGCCCAGAACATTCTCAGTTACCCCAATTGAGAAGCAAGGGAGCTGGGGTATGTATCTGCTGGGTACTGCCAGTCACAGATTGAGGCTTGCATCAACCCACAACACCTTGGGCCTGGCCTCCAAACAGAGAGAATGGGGTAACCTGAGTGTAAGCCTGTCAAGTGACAAATATCAGTCTAGTGTGCCCTGAGGGGTTCAGGGTCATGGGTGTGTGTTGGCACCAAAAGCATCTACCACAGGCTAAAAATGAGGCACAAAAGACAACCCCACATTCTTGGGAAGAAAAGCGCCATGTGTTTCTTCATTCTCCCATTTGCTCCATGCAAAGCAAAGTACCCCCCTTGGAGGTATGATCACTGAGAAGACTCATCAACAGCCCACTATCTGTGCATCAGGGACCCTGGCCAGTGAGGCTGCAGAAACACAGCAAGCTCCAAGGAAGAGGATAAACAAGAGGTGTGTTGTGTTGCAGAGAAGCCCTGGGGGATAAACAGACTCTAGAGCCAAATCACCAGGAGTTCGAATCCCATATCCTCTGCTTGCTAGTCATGTTCTTAATCTCTCTGTGCCTCAACATTCCCATTGGTAAAGTGGGCCCAATAATCATAGACTCCACTTCGTAGGGCTAATGTGTGCATCTGAGGAGCAGGCACACGTGACGTGTCTACAACAAAGCCTGGCGTGCAGGAAAAACTCAAGCGTTGGTATGACAGCCACAAGAGCTAGAATCAGACCTAGGATCAAGTCCCGACTCCAATGTGTTCTCATAGTGACTTTGGCAAGTCACTTGCCTCTCTGGGTCTCAATTTCTTCATCTGGAGAATGAGGGTAACAACAGGCCATGACCCAAAGGATCGCTGAGGAGGGTGTGCTATAAGGTAGGGCAATACAGCCAACTGGGTGCAATTTCTGGGACTTGAATGTTCCTCTCTAACCCTTGTTCCGTGCATCCAGAGTGTGGACACTAGAGGCAGACAGAGAAATGCAGTGGCTTTAACTTCCATTCACAGGTTCTTTGATACTCTTCCCTTCAAGAGGGAGAGCTCTCCTTGGGTGTGTGCTGGGCTTCTTCTACAGGACAAGGAGAGTGTGACACTGTGGCATCTGAAGCATCTGAGGTGAGAGAATCACTGTGGCTTCCTACTTGCTCTCTCCTTGTGGGATCATTCACCAGGGGAAGCCAGCCACCCAGCATGAGGAGGAAATGAGGTTTGTGGTCAATGGCTTGCCTGGGACCTCCTGGGGGGACCCTGATCCAGAACCACCCAGCTGAGCCACCTCCAGATTCCCAGACCCTCAGAAACTATAAGAAAATACAACCTTGTTGTCTAAAGCTTCCAATGTTGGAGTGGAAGGTATGCAGACAGAGACAACTGGTCTACCTAGAAGCAATTTTCCCCATCAGCAAAAGGAGGACAACACCAGCTTCATAGGGTTTGAGGTTTAATGTAATGAAAGCGCAAAATCATGTCTGGCACAGATTAAATGCTTAGTAAAATTTGCTGGTATTACTGTCATTATTCTCTTGTTATACTAGATTGTCACAGCTACCCATAGGAGCCCTCGTACCAGTGAATGTCTGAACAGGAGAAGTCAGCAAAGATCCTTTCATGCAAAACCTTCTAAAGTAGGTGAGTTTGGACTTGATCCTCAGGGCATCAGAAGGAATTTCAGCAAGGTTGAAAGGCAGACTGGGGCTTTACACTAGCCATGCCCTGGACCCAGCAGGAGCCCCCTCCCCCAGGAAGGCTGGGGCTGCATCCAGAGGAGAGAAAAGTGAGATGGCCTGGTCTAGGGCAGGGGCTGTGGGGACAGAGAGGAAGTCAGGAAACCAGAACAGCAGAACTGGGGAACGCCTGTGGGGGTGGGGGGAGTCTGAAACAAAAGTAGTTGACATTCAGAATGGGGGTGGGGGGGCGAGGCCATGTGACTTCTCTGCCCCACCCCACCCCCACCATAGCAAAGCACACAAACAGCTGCTTGAAATGACACAGATAAATTACATTGCAAGTCTGGAAGTCAGAATCCCAAGGGAGTCTTAGGGGCCTGAAATCAAGATGTCAACGGAGCCACATTCCTCCTAGAGGCTCAAGGGGAAATCTATTCCTTGTCTTTTTCAGCTTCTGGAGTCTTCCCACATCCCTCGTCTCAAGGTCCCTTCCTCTGTCTTCACAGCCAGCAGTAGAGCATCTTCTGAACCCCCTCCCTCCCTCTACCTCTTTCATGGTCTCTGACCTTCCTCCCTCCCTCTTAAAAGGGCCCTTGTGATTGCATTATATCCACTTGTCCAGACTATCCTGAATAATCCCCCATCTTGAGATCCTTAACTTAATCCTGACTGCAAAGCCCCAGTTTACTGTGTAAACAGTAATCACAGATTAAAAGGATTTGGATGTGGATAAGGTGGCAGTGGGGGGAGGGGATGTTGGGGGAGCCTCGTTATTCTACCGACAGATGGGGTCTGGGATCCTGGTTGGGGATGGAGGAACACAAGATGCCAGTCACCCTTTATTAAACCCCAAACAGTTGACCAAGGCTATGCAATCTGCACTTCAGAGAGATCCTCCAGGTCTGGGGACAGCCTCAGAGGGAGAAGAGGAAGGATGGGGGTAGAGGAAATGTAGTTTCTACCCACATGACTTGTGTAAGCCTGACCCCATAGGTCTTTCCCAGCAGAGGAGAAAACAGGGGACATTCAAGATTGAAGAAATCAGCTTAGAAGAACCCCAGAGGCATTGTTCCTGCTAACGTGGAGTATGTTACCTCCTGAATGTGGCGGGGCTACCATAGGAAGCCCTACGCAACTTGTCCATGTTCCTCCTATACTCTCAAGCCTCCCAGGGCTCCCTATTACCTTCAGGAGGAACTCCACGCTCACTAACAGGGTACTCAAGACCCAACCTAGTCTTATACTGGTCTCCCCCACTGGCCTCATTTCTCCCATCCCCCCAAAAACTTAGTCATCCTAGACCAGCTAAAGCCCTCCTGGTGGGCACTGGTGATGCCCTACAACCCCCTTTAGCAGCTGTGAGTGCTGCCTGCGAACAGCTCCCCACTCCCTCTGGCCTTGTACCTGCACAAAGTCTGACATAACCCAGCCCATAGTGACAGAGCTGCAAAAGCCCAGCCCCTCGGTGAGATCAATGCAGGGCATCCCTTAGGCTCCAGATTCCCCATGGGATCAGGCTGAGGCTAGATTCCAACTCCTTCTGAAGGGGCAAAGGCAAGAGAAATGCAGCTTAAATTAAATCTTCTTCGAGCTTTTCAGCCTGCACCTGAAACATGCACAGTGTGACCTTCCTAGAGGGACTCAGGGCTGTCTTACTGCCTTTGTGTTTTGTTTTATTAAAGACTAAGAGTAACCTTATCTTAACAGTAGCAAGCCCCTCGAGGTTCCAAAAGCCTTGCTTCCAAACTTCTTAGAGACTTACGCAATCCTTAACCCCCAAGTGTATAATCGGTCACTCCTCACAACCCCAGTGCAGCTCCTTCTGCTCATGGCTCCCATCTCCGTGCTAGAATTAAATCACCTTTCTGCACCAAAGAGGTCTCAAGAATTCTTTCTTGGCCATTTGCTCACATGTCCCGCTGCATAATTTTGGTGCCCTTATGTGGGCATAAGAGCCTTTTCATCAGGACTCTGAGCCCCGGGGCAAACCTGGCGAGTACTTTTTCTTCTCCTTCGTTACTCTCATTTCAGGGCCCTTTCGAGGAGTATGGTCTTCGTGGAACACTTTCATGTCGACTGCTCAAGCTGCAAGCCTCTAGCCCGTGGCTACTCTATGGGGAGGAGAAAAGGCAGAAAGTTAGAGGCCCTGGCCGGACTGGTAATAAGACCCAGAAAGCTGATGCCCTCTCTTTATTCCAATTCTTTTTTTTTTTTAATGTTTTATTTATTTCTAGGAGAGAAAGAGAGAGCGTGAGCAGGGGAGGGTCAGAGAGAGAGGGAGTCACAGACTCTGAAACAGGCTCCAGGCTCTGAGCTGGCAGTCAGCACAGAGCCCGACGCGGGGCTCGAACCTACGAACTGTGAGATCACGACCTAAGTGAAAGTCGCACGCTTAACCGACTAAGTCACCCAGGTGCCCCTCTTCATTCCAATTCTTGTACAAAGTTGTCTGTCTTAAGTCACCAGAATGGCCGTGAAACGTAAGACTCCCAGGTGAGGTTTCCTCCTTATTGGTCTAATGTGAGCCCCTCCATATCTCTGGTCTAGTTGCTTCTGGCCATGAGACCTCTGCTCAGAGCTGGTGGAAGCCAGGACCGGATTGAATCAGCCTCCCCTCCCCTCCCCCCGCCGGGAACCATTTCCTAGGGAAGTCAGCTATAAGGACTATATGTTTTGGAATGTCGCTTAGACCATGATGCATTTCTATCTTTACTCTTTTTCACCAGTGTCCCCTCCTGACTACTGAAGTTCTCTCTTCTGCAGGAAACAGAATAAATAGGTGCATCCCTGAATTGCCCAAATTAAGGACCCCAATCTAAGGCCCTCTTGCAGAAGTGTGTTTGGTCACTAACTAGGCTGATAAACTCCCTCCTGATATATTGGATGATTGCCTAAACAGGCCTCCTCCTTAAGGAGCCCCTCCCCCTGCCCCCAGGTCACAGGAGTCTTTTCCTTTTGATTCATTCTCACCCTAATACACTTGGTGCCTCTGCTGCCCGTAACCTTGCCCTTTGGTTCCATTCTTCAGCTCCACCAGAACACGATCCTGGGTTAAAAAAAAAAAAAAAAGGCAGTTACACTTGCTCAGCTCTATTTCTCCTTCCTACCAGGCCACCCTCCTTCACCTCCGCCCAACGCCCGCCCCAGCAAACCCCCATGCCTGAGAATCCTCCTAAGAGGGTCCAAGCGCCCAGACTCCAAACAAGGGCCAACTATGTGAACATTTTTCTAAACAGGTGCATTAGAACATGGAGGAGGGTCAGTAATGTATCCTCCAGACCCAGAAGACACCCAAGGAAGCCACTGCAGAGGGCTGACGCGGAATTGTGTCGAGGCTGTCTTACGGACGGAGGCATCGGGTGTGTGAGGGTCTGGCGGGCACACGGCCATTCCCCCGCAGCTACCCTCCACCCGGTCCTGAAGTAATCCCCGGCTTTTACGGGGCAAGGGGACTGGTGCTGAGGTCACGAGGTCATTACCTAAATTGGGGCCTTCTGTGTATCACTTTAGGGACGGTCAGAGCAAGGCTCCCTGCATCCACGTCATACATTAACGCCCACAGGGCCTGGGGTGATCAGCCCCCCCAGTGAGGTCATTGCACCTGGCGAGGACCAGCGATGGTCGGTGCCGTCAGCGCTCCTACATGGTGATGTCCAAAGGACCAGATGCGTGGCCTACGCAGGACACTGACCACTCAGATTGGACACTGGCTGTGAGCCTAAGATCCAGGGGCCACCTCTGGCACCAGCACTAATCCATCAGCAGCCAGATCACGGGATGCCTGCCGGCAAAGGCTGGCTATGCAGGTGGCTTGGAGTCATGACTGCGTGCCAACTAGAATGGAAATGTTTCCGTATCTTTTTAGGCTTAAGGTGTACAATGTGTCGATCTGATGTTTCTAATTGGCAACCTGATGGCCGCCACAGCATCACCTAACCCCTCCGTCAGGTCACATAATTACCACTTCTTTTTTCCAGTGAGAACATGTGAGGTCTAGTGTCTTTGCCACTTTGTTGACTATAATCACGGCCGCTGTGCAGGGGTTCCCGGAAGTTATACTTACGTGTCTTCTAACCGCAAGGTTGTGCCTTTCAACCAGTGTCTCCCCATCGCCCCACCCCCACTCCTGGTAATGACTATTCTTTAAAAATATTTTAATGTTAATTTATTTTTGAGAGAGAGAGACAGACAGATCACGAGTGGGGGAGAGGCAGAGAGAGAGAGGGAGACACAGAATCCAAAGGGGGCTCCAGGCTCTGAGCTGTCAGCACAGAGCCGATCGCAGGGCTCGAACCCACGAACCCTGGGTTGAGATCATGACCTGAGCCAAAGTTAGAGGCTTAATGGACTGAGCCACCCAGGTGTCTCTGGTAGTGACAATTGTATTCTGTTTCTACTCATTCTACTTTTTTAGATCCCACATATGAGCGAGATCATAACAGTATTTATCTTTCTCTGTTGGCCTTATTTCACTTAATATAAGGCCCTCAAGTTCCATCCTTGTTGCTGCAAATGGCAGGATTTTCTTTTTTCTCCTAAGTAATATTCCACTGTGTGTGTGTGTGACGTGTTCTTTTGCATTCATCCACTGATGGGCACTTAAATTGTTTCCATGTCTTGGCTATTATTGTGAGCAATCCTAAAATGAACATGGACATACAGATTATCTTTTTGATATTGAGTCTTGATTTCCTATGGTTATATACCCAGAAGTGGGATTACCGGACAATACAGTGCTTGTCCAAGAGAAATAAAAGCATATATCCACATAGGGATTTCTCCACAAATGTTTGCAGCTGCCTCAGTCACAATTTCCGAACTCTGGACAGAGTCCCGATGTCCACTGACAGGTGTTGAATCTGTGGAAGGAAAACAGGAACCACTGAGCCCCTCAACAAGGTGGATGAATCTCAAAGACCTTATGCTCAGGAAAAGAAGTCAGACATAAAGAACACAAAAGAGCAAATACTCAAAGAATTCTGTATTAGGGCTTTCTAGAGAAGCCAAAGCAAAGGGAGGGAGGGATTCTAAGGGATTCCAAGTCCAAAATCCATAGGTCAAGCCATTAGACTGGGGACCCAGGTCAGAGTTGATGCTACTGTCTTGAGTCCAAAGGTTGGAAACTCAGGCAGAATTTCTAGATTTCCATGTTGCAGTCTGGAAGCAGAATCCCTTCTTTCTTGGAAAACTTTGTTCTTAAGAACTTCAACTGATTAAACAAGACCCACCTGCAGTATGGAGGGTCAGCTGCTTTTCTCAAAGTTGGCCCATCTCAATGTTAATCACATCTTTAAAATACCTTCAAAGGCACCTGGGTGGCTCAGTCAGTTACGTGTCTGACTCTTGATTTTTGGCTCAGGTCATGATCTCAGGGTGGTGAAATTGAGCCCTGTACCAGGATTCTCTCTCTCTCTCTCTCTCAAAAACAAACAAACAAATAAATAGCTTCACAGCAGCCTCTAGACTGGTGTTTGACCACACAACTGCTCACCATACTCTAGCCGAGCAGACTCATAAAGTTAACCATCACAAAGTCCAACAACAGGATATTCTAGAAAATGCAAACCACACATCATTGGTGGAGGGAAGGGGGATGAATCCTGGGGCCAGGACTGGAGAGAGGGAGGGAGGGGGAACAGAAGACTTAAGGAAAGTTAGGCAGATGATGGCAACGCTCTGCATCTCCAGCAGAGGCTTTCAAAACTCATCAAATTTTACACCGCGAAAGGAAGCAGTTTTTTGTACATAAATCACTGCTTGATCGAGTTAGAGAATCGACCCCAAAATAAAGAGTGCCCACGATCCCACCCAAGTATTTGATCGTACATCGATGGAAAGGAACCGAATTATTTTATGCTGTTCTACAAAGCGACCAAAGGACATGCATTCTGAGTTTCCGTGGTGGGTGTGGCCTCTGACATTTGTTTTCCTATAGAGGTCATATCATGTCACAGCGATGGACACATTTGACCTAGAAAGCTAAAAAAAACAATCTAAATCTATACTTCCTCAAAAATTAACCATGAAACAACCCAGAAGGCCCAGCTTCTGTTTCCTAACGGCACTCTGACCCGATGAGCACTGTTTCTCGGGCATCCATCCGCACCCAGAGTTTGTCACCCAAAGAAGGCCGTCGTGGGAGCGCGCAGGGACTGGCCAATTCCAGCCCCTTAGGAGCGGAGACCTGGTGTCTGCGAGTGTTCATATC
>NW_027527386.1:173518-227732 GCF_008692635.1 Crocuta crocuta
TTGCATCTCCAGAGGACAGAACAGCCAGAGGGATCTTTCGCCGGGTTTCCTTCGGATGCTGCCAGAAGTAAAACCAGAAGTGGGATGTGGAAGTCAGAAGCTTTGGCGAAGCAATAAGCCATCATATTTGTTCCCCAAACACGGGGCCCGGGAACCCAGGCAAACAGTGGGGGAGAGTTTGGGGGAAGTGAATCTCCAAGAATGTAAGAAGCGGTGGCCCAAGAGGACTGTGGTCAAAACAGGATTTTTTTTTTCTGCCCCTCACAGGACGCCAGTGTTTCGGTGCCTGGTGCCTGGCCGAAGGGAAGGCCAGAGCTCAGCGCGCGCATAGCGGACCACCCTGGGAGCGCACCTGCACCTGCTGAGGTGGGCCGCACCTTGCCCTAATCTTCACAAAGACGTGGAGCAGGCCGGCAGGGGCTACCTTAGGAAGCTCTTGCAGGGGGGCATAATTTTTATTAATTCTTTAAAAATTCTTGATCTCACCAAGCTCATTCTTCAGATCTCAATAAAGTGATCTAAAAAACTAAAGAGAGAGGAGCGCCTGGGTGGTTCAGTCGGTTAAGCATCCTACTTTGGCTCAGGTGATGATCTCACGGCTTGTGGGTTCGAGCCCTGGGGCGGGCTCTGTGCTGACAGCCTGGAGCCTGCTTTGGATTCTGTGTCTCCCTCTCTCTCTGCCCCTCCCCTGCTTATTCTCTTTCTCAAAAATAAATAAATGTTAAAAAATGTTTTAAAAATTTTTTTAAAAACTAAAGACAGGAAAAAACCTGTCCCATGCCTGACTTGGTTGCCTGAAATTCCACCATGAGTCAGTCATTCCTTTGGACAAAAGCATTTTTCTTCCAGAAAATGTAGGGCATTGACTCAACTGGGCTCCTGGGAGCCTTTCCTCTCCCAGAAACACACTTTTCCTTGCGTGCACTCTCTCCAGGAATCCCGGCCTCAGCTCAGGTGTCACAGNCACTGTGTCCTGGGCAGGAAGGGAGGTGCGGATTATATGAACCCCGTGGACATGCTATGGATCCAGCCTGATGCCTGGGCTGTCTGATGTCCATCTGTGCTTTTCCTGAATGGATCAAACATGGGGGAGGCTGGTACTCGGGGTGCCTGGGCGACTCAGTCGGGTAAGCGTCTGACTCTTGATTCCAGCTCAGGTCCTGATCTCACAGTTCATGGGATCGAAGCCTGAATCAAGCTTTGCGCTGACAGCATGGAGCCTGCTTGGGATTCTCTGTCTCCCTCTCTCTCTCTCTCGCTCTCCCTCTCTCAAAATAAATGAATAAAGATTGGAAAAGAAAAAGAAACGGAGACTGGAAACGGAAGAGGTGATGGTACCAATGACTTGAGCCATGGCAGGTGTATTTACACCATAGAAATCGGCAAGTGCTATCCCGGCACCCGAGATGAAAGCCCCTTACTCCGTGTCCCACCCCGTCTCCTGTAGCTTAAAGCCCAGACTTACACGGCTGACTTCAATTCTGCCCTTAAAGTCTAGTCATTTAATGGAAGAGTCTAAGCAGTAATCTTTGCGGGCTGAAGTCAAATAAACGACGGCCACTAGAGGGCAGCACATAGCGTCAGCTTGGTGCCTGAGGACACAGGGGAGCTAGATTGTGACCTGACTTCTCAGTCTTCAACGCCAAGGAAACACAGCATTCTGGGTCCTGGGGAAAGGCTGTCTTGGAGTAAATCCCCCCCATGTAATCTGATGGGGCCTCCATGGAAATCTCCTGCAGGAAGAAACTTTGGGAGGTGATGGATATGTTTATGTCCTTGATATTGTTGATGATTCCACAGGTAGAAACTGAGTTTCCCCAAACTCGTTGTGATGTATACATTCAACATGTACAGCTTTTAAGGTATTGATCAGACCTCAATAAACTAGTTTTAAGAAGAAGAAAGGAAATCTGCCCCATAGCTGACTTCATTGAACTTCCACCATTAGAGAGTCATTCCTTTACATTAAGGATCTGTCTTCCAGAAGACAACAAGGTACTGACTCAGCAGCCCAAGTGGCAGCCTCTGGAAAGGATGAAAGAAACGGAAGGGCCTTGAGACCACAGTAAAGTTCCCTCCACCTACAACACATCTCACCACCTTCCTAATCGTATAAACATGAACTTATCCCTCAAAGACCCCAGATCCAACCCCCCCTTCTGGGAAACTTCTTGCCCCTCTAGGCCCTTCCAACTGTATTTCTCCCTCTTCCCCTACTCTGGCCTCTGGGGCTGGGAGTGCTTGTTTCCAGGGATCCCTGGGGCTGAGACCTGTGTGGGTCCCTCCGGACACGTCCTTCCCTGTGGGTTTGCTGATGATGCTGATCAGCTGTGAAGCTAAAAGCATCAGGAGCCCTTTCTGGTGCCCAGATCTGGGCTTGTGGATAAGCACACGTGTGCAGATACACACAGACACACACACAGACCCAGACACACACAGACACATAGTCACACACAGACACACAAACACACAGAGACAGACACACGCAGACACACACACACACAGACCCAGACACACACAGACACATAGTCACACACAGACACACAAACACACACAGAGACAGACACACGCAGACACACACACACACAGAACCAGACACACAGACACACACTCACCGACAGATAGTCACACACAGACACACAAACACACACAGACAGAGACAGACATACGCAGACACACACTCACAGACACACACAAACACAGATACACACATGCAGACACACAGATATACACAGGGACATAAAAACACACATGCACACACATGCGCACACCCAGACGCACTCACACTTACGACACACAGACATACACAGAGACACAAACACACAGAGATACACACACATCCACACACATACATGCACGCGCACACACACACACACACACAGACCCACACACACTCTTCCTGCTCTCTCCTCCCTTCCCCAAGCAGGGACCAAGATCAGCAGAGCAGGTCGGGGCACTACCGCTACTGTCCACCAGGGGGCAAGCTCGGCTCTAATTTGGGGCCGTCTGCTGTGGACCTGCCTTCAGGTTGTGTGTCTGAGAGTTTTTAAGCATTTCTGTCTGATCCAGCGGCTCTCTGTCTGTCTGTGTTTGAAGTCTGTCTCCACCAGCTTCACGTGTGGATGTCTTCACCTGAGTCTGTAAGTCGCCAGGACAGGGCGCATGAACGAGTGTATTTGAGGGTGTTTTCAGGGTTGTGCATGGAGGCGGCCTTGGAAGTGTGGTGGCTGAGCCTCGTGTATGTCTCCACATCTGGACACACCAGCTTCCTATACGCACACGTGTGTGTGCATATGGGGCTGCCTGTGGGCGGGGGTGGCGGCAGTTTTGTATCTGTGTGTGTGTGTGTGTGTTTATTCTTCAGTCTGTTGTTGATGAGTTTGCAGGAGGGGTATTTGGGTCTGGGGTCTGTGAGCCTATTGGAGGGTGGGAGTATTACCACGTCTGTGTGCAGTCGTCTGTGGCAAAGCCTTTGTGTCTGCCTGTGTCCGTCTTGCGTCTGCCTGCCAGGCTTGGTTGGTGTATTTGGCCATTTGTGCGTACGTGGGGGCTGTTCCTCCGTGACCTCCTGTGTGTGTGTCTGTCCCGTTGCTGGGAGGTTTCTTTACGAGGGTCTTCATGTGCACATTACGCATGTGATACAGACTGAACTGCAGCCTCTCAAAACTCCCCTGTTTAAGCCCTGAGCCCCTAGTGCCTCAGAACGTGACCTTATTTGGAAACAGGGTCTTTGTGGATACAGTGAGTTAAGCTGAGGTCATTCTGGAGGGGGTGCGGGGGGCGCTAATCCAGTCTGACTGGTGTCCTTACAAGAAAGAGAAACTTGACACAGACATGCACACAGGGAGGATGGCATGTGAACTCGGACTTGTGCTGCCATGAGCCAAGAAGCTTCCAGAAGCTCAGAGAGGCGGCAGGAACAGATCCTTCTCGGGCATCACAGATGGAGCACAGCCTTGCCAAATCCCCTTGATCTTGGACTTCTGGCCTCCAGAATGAGACAATAAGTTTCTGTTGTTTAAGCCACCAAGTTCATGTCCTTTGTTACAGCAGCCCAAACAAGCCGATAGTGTGTGTGTGTGTGTGTGTGTGCGCACGTGCGCGAACGCACTCGTGCACAAGTGTGTGTGCGTATGCATCCCCAGGAAGCCAGATGCAATTGACTGCTGGCATCAGAGAACCAGGGCGTCGGGGGGGCTCCTTTAACCTCAAGCAGCCCTTGAACCCAGCTCCCCAACCATTGGCGGGCCCCTCCAGGGCTCACCTGAGGCCCCTCATCATCTCCACACCAGCAAAAAGCAGCCTCCTGCAGCAGGTGCCTTCGGGAAGCCAGCCCCAGCCTCTCCTTTCCTGGTCCCTCTGGGGGACACGTGAGAAGGTGGGTCCTGCGCTGGGCCTGACCTGGGCTCAGTTTGACACTTAACTCCAGCCTCTTCTCTCCCTTCCTTTCTAAGAAAGTCAACCAGTTCCCAGAACCCACAAAACACACCCTCACGTGCACCTGCCCCTAAAAAATGTCCCTGCATTTTTCTTAAATGATCCAGCTCATGTTCAGGTACCACCCTAGATGTTTCCCCCCCCCAAGAAGCCCTCCCTGACCATCCCCTCAACCCAAGACCGGGGTTCGAGGAATCTGTTTCTTTTCTCATCACCCCTTGCATCCTTCAATACGAAACCCGTCACTGTGTGTTCCCATCACCTAGTTGATTGTTAAGAGTCCCCATTAGATCGTATGCACTTTGCAGGCAGGTCTGTGCCCGATGCAGTCACAGGGCACAGAGCTGATGTAGGCGTCTGCTCGGGCTGCCGTAACCAAGTGCCACAGAGAGGCCAGCTTGTACCACAGAGGCCAGGGGTCCGGGATGGGATGCCCGCTGCTTCCGTTCTTTCTGGAGCTGCTCTCCTCGGCTCACAGACGATCCTTGTCTGTCTGTCCGGTCACATTCCACCCTAATGGCCTTGTTTTGATTCAATCACCACTATAAGCACTTTCTCTCCAAATACAGCCACATTCTGAGGTCCTGCTTAGGACGTCAACCCCTGATTTCGGAGGGGGCGCAGGTTGGTAATAATGGCTGGTGTCATGAACTGCTTACCACAAACACGAGTGGATGAATCTATGAATGAATGATTTAAAGGCCTCTCTCTGGTTGATTCTGGCTTTGCTCCAAGTGCTCCCACGTCTCTCTGTGTGAGGATTAAACATTCCTGCCCCGTCGATGCTACTCTTTGCATTCGACTGCTTCAGCCAGTGCGATGCGAGAGGAAGTGCTTATGCCATTCTCCA
The DNA here is from genome assembly GCF_008692635.1 of Crocuta crocuta. Lineage (NCBI taxonomy): Eukaryota > Metazoa > Chordata > Mammalia > Carnivora > Hyaenidae > Crocuta > Crocuta crocuta. Next base: position 178,806 of record NW_027527386.1, read on the forward strand.
GAAGAGACTTCGAGAGCCACTGAGTCTTCCTGCCATCTGTCTCTTCTTTCTGCCACAAGCCTTGTGTATCCTGAGCCTGGTGTGTCTTCTCCTTCCAGAAACTTCTTCAGCATAGTTGAAGCTAACACGTTAAGGGGTTGTTTGTAAGACACGGAGATCAGAGAGTCACATGTTACTACAAAACACTTAGCCTCATGTGACTGACTTTACACCTTGCACTGGAAGGACCCCCCCAGTCTGGGGTGAGAGCCCAAGGCATCGCTGGGGTCAAGGCTCCGCCTGGGGCTGGAGGATGGTGATGCTTAGGTCTCCAAGAGCATGTCCATAACCTCAACCTCCTCAACACCACTGTGAGCCCAGGTAGGCACCGCAAGCCTTAGGCAAACTCATGGCGTGACTCAGGGGGTGAGTCCTGGGGGCGGGCAGGGAACCCCCACATAGTCCCCGACCTCTGTGACTCCAATGCCCCCTCCAGCTCCGTGGTCCTTCAAACATGGAAGATACTTCCAGACTCTGGCATCCGGATCCTGCACCCGGCCAGGTGTGCACAGGTGCTCTCTGGGCCCTGGCCTCCTCTGGTTGCGAACAGAACCGGGAAACTGACAGAGCGATGGGGAAGAAGGTGGCTTCGCACTCACGCGCCGGCCAACTCGGCACCTCGGGCAGGTGATTTCTCATCTGCCTCTGGTTTGGAGAAGTGAAGTCACTTTCCCAAAGCGTTACAGCTTATTTTCCAGGAGCAAAACTGACCCTAGGATCTTCCTGGAGTCCCGGCCATGAAGCAGCTTGGCACCAGGCCACCTTGCCTCCTTGACAGGCAGGCTGCCTCTGTTATTACTGTGCGGGGTGGGGGGGAGGGTAATATTTAGAAGTGTTAACTAGTCTCCCCCCAGTTAGCATATAGCCCATGGTCCTTCCCGAGTCCTGGCCACAATCTTTTTGTCTCCAAAGGGGTATTTCTGCAAACTTCAGGAAAGTTACAAAAAAAAAAAAAAAAAAAAAAGATTTGCATCTTGGCTTTTGAGCCTCAAAAATCTAAGCCCCAAAGGATTCCTGATAAAAATCTGGCCATAGCCGGTGCCAGGGGCCGGAGCGAGGAAGGACCAGGGAGTTTTTTTCTTAACGGGGACGGGGTTTTCATTTTGCAAGATGAAAAGTCCCAGAGATTCCTTGAACAAGCAACATACAGCACAGCACGGGACGGTACACGTACAACTCGTTAGGGTGGTTAATTTTATACTGTGTAAATGTTGCCACAATTAAAAAAAAATAAATCTATTAAGTAAAAAGGAAAGCAAATCTGGCCATGTATATGGAAGGGCGTTCATCAGGCTGAAGGAACTTTTCCTGCAACAAGATGGCTCACGGCTCTCCACGGTGGAGGAGAGGAAACAGGTGCAGAGAAGCATCCCTGTGTCCCACCTGCACACCCCACCTTACACAGCCTCAGGGTGATAGGAGACGAAGAAGGCTCCCTGGAGCCCTGGGGAGCCCAGGGTTTACAAGCTCCGCAGAGGTTCCCATACCCTGCAAATGGCAGCATCCGTTGGGTAGGGGTGAGTGCAAAGAGGTGAGCCCCCCACCCATAGGTCCTCAGTACTGACAATACCCAGCAGGTCAGCAGCTCCGGAAATACCCGTGGGCCTCCAGCCACTGGAGTACGTACAGCCTCCACACAAGCTGCTCCCAGTCAGTGACTGATAGGAGTGGGTGAACACATACCACAGCTCCCTTTGCCCTTTGACTGCAAAGCAGGGTCTATAGGGACCTCCAGGGTCCCCAGTAGAATGAGCCCCCACTGCCCACAGTTGCCACCTGCTCAGCGGGGCTCCCTGTACTGCCTCCTTCCCTCTCCCTTCTCGCTCTCTTCTGGCTGTGTCCTGGGATCACCTCCCAGATTAGCTTCGTGCACCCAAATCCTTGTCTCAGGCTCTGCTTCTGGAAAAGCCCAACCTAAGACAGAGCCTGTATGGTGTATCACCCAAACCAGGACACTGAAGAATGAAAAGGGTCGTGATTAATGACACCAGGGTAAGAGCCGGAGCTGTTGCCGGTAAGCCAAGAAGTATGGGGGTCCCACTCAGCATTTCGGGACAAGCAGCCAGGTGTCATGCACTGGCCAAGAGGGACACAGAAGACGTGGGGGAAACAGAGGCGAAGCAAGCGCGAGGAGAGCTCTGCCTGCAGATGGCAGTGTGACGGGTAACCACCAAGCACCCGCTGTCTCCCCAACGCCCCGGTGCCAAAGCACCTGGAATTTAAACCCGATCTTGGGAGAAACTGACTAACATGAAGCCTCCACCTCTTAGCAGAATCGGAGAGTAGAGAACGTCTAGCACAGAGAAGAAAAACCAAAGCAGAGTCACAGCTCTTGTGATCTGGAATCTGAGTGTAAATTTCGTTCCTGCCTCATGGGGGTCCCATTTCCTTCCTCGGGTCTTATTTTAAAGGCACAGGAAGATGATGAAGCTGGAAGGAGGGACGGGGGGAGGGCTTTCGTCGGGGCCCCATGTCGTCTCCCACCCTTCCCCACGCAGGTCGTCCTGAACGAAGGCAGCCCTTCCTTTCATCAATTTATTAAAAGCCGTTGCCTTGAGCCCCGCCTTCTCGAGGGACCCCAAGGGGAAATTGGTGTGTTATAAATTAACCCTGGCAGAACACCGGTCCCAGGGGCTCTGCCAGCTGGACGCCGGCCCTCCACCGTCCATCCCAGATGCTCAGCCCGCCGGGACCTGTCACAGCCCCTGGCCCTGCCTCCTGCTCGTCCCGGGCTCAGAGCCTGGAGTCTTTCCTCTTCTGGCCAATGTGCCAAAGCTCAGCAGTATTCAGAGTAATCCTCCTCCACATAGTTGGAGGGGAACCAGCCAACCTGGAAAGAGAGGAGGAAGTGGTCAGGACAGTCTCTGCACGTTCCCTGCTGCTCCCTCTCCCCTCAGGACCTTTGCCCCTGCCACACCTTCTACCTCAGAAAGTACATCCCCCAAAGGTACACATGGCCGACCCCCCTCACGCTGCCTTCCAGAGAGTTCTCTGTCATACGTCACCTCATTCATGAGGTCTTCCCGACCACCTCGTTTAAAATTGGAAACCCCTTGGGGCGCCTGGGTGGCTTAGTCGGTTAAGCGCCCGACTTTCGCTTAGGTCATGATCTCGCGGTTCGTGGGTTCGAGCCCCGTGTCGGGTTCTGTGCTGACTGCCAGCCCGGAGCCTGGAGCCTGTTTCAGTCCGTGACTCCCTCTCTCTCTGACCCTCCCCTGCTCACGCTGTCTGTCTGTCTGTCTGTCTCTCTCTCTCCTAGAAATAAATAAAAATATTAAAAAAATAAAATAAAATAAAATTGGANCTCCCGTTTATTTTATTCATTAGATTCCCAAGAGCCTACAATAGTTCCTGGCACACAGGAGATGCTTAGGAAATATTTTTTAAAACTTTTTAACATTTATTCATTTTTAACACAGAGAGAGACAGAGCATGAATGGGGGAGATGCAGAGAGAGAGGGAGACACAGAATCCAAAGCAGGGTCCAGGCTCTGAGCTGTCAGCACAAAGCCTGATGCAGGGATCGAACTCACAGACTGTGAGATCATGACCTGAGCTGAAGCGGGACGCTTAACCGACTGAGCCACTCAGGTGCCCCAATAAATATTTCTTAAAAGGATGGATGGATGGATGGATGGATGGATGGATGGATGGATGGAGGGATGGAGGGATGGATGGGTGCTGCATGGATGGGTAGACGGATGGATGGATGGGTGGGTGGATGGGTTTGTGGATGGATGGGTGGATGGATGGGTGGGTGGGTGGATGGAGGGATGGAGGGATGGAGGGAGGGATGGAGGGATGGATGGATGGATGGGTGGGTGGGTGGATGGGTGGTGGATGAATGGATGGGTGGGTAGATGGATGGGTGGATGGATGGGTGAGTGGATGAATTGATTATAGCCCAGACCTTCCCATATACCCCCAAAATGTTCTCTCAAACCCAATTGTCCTCCGCTGCACACTGAACTTACCTTCTACAATTCTTAACAAAAAACTGCTCACCTAAGCAATATCCAGGCTGTTTTTTCACGTATGTTCCCCCCTGGTAAAACATAAGCTCCTGACCAATGTCCTTATCTCCATTCAACAAATATTTTTGAGAAACCATTACAAGCAAGGCAGTATTATAGAGACTAGGAATTAATTCATGGATAAAATAAAGAAGACTGTCTGCCTTTGTGAGACAAATAATAAGAACCAGGTAGAAACAGACTTTTTTGTTTGTTAGAGGTCCCTCCTGACAGTCTGAAATCAAGCAGGCAAAAAAAAGCACAAAAGGCAAAAGTGGTCAGTTCCAGTTATACCTCTTCATGCATTCAATATTTATATGCCAGGCACCGTTCAGGCAGTGGTGACACTGTAGTTAACAAGATAGACAAAAATCTCTCCCTCCGTGTCCCCCAAACATGCCAACTACTCTCTTACCTCAGGGCCTTTCACATGCTAGTCTCTCTGCCTGGAATACTTCCCACCACCGCCTGTATGACGCTCTCACCTGGCTAATGTTACTCATCCTTCAGGGAAAGCCTTGGCTTCTCAGAAGTGCCTCTGACCAGCTCCCATCCTGCCCTGTGATTCTCCATCTCAACCCTGACCACTCAGCGTTGTACCTGCTTGGTTACAAGTCTATTGTCTTCACTAGACTATGAGTTTCATGAGGGCAGTGACTGTACCGCATTCATTTTTGTCTCCTCAGCACCCAGAAGAATGCCCAATACATAGTAGGTGCTCAGCAAATAAATGCAAGTTACATAAATGAATGAAATCGCTATGTCCTTTCCTCCCCTCTGACCAGGGAAGCCCTCCACATGAGCCCCTCCCCACCTGCTCCATTCCACAATTCCGGTACACTTGCACTATGGCCTCACCCCCATGCCCTTTCCCCAAGCGGCCAAGCTACACCCCAACTCACCCGGCCATAGATCTCCCCTCGCCACCAGCCTTGCTGCCCCTTCTTGTTAAGGATCTTGATGATGTCACCCTCCTTCAGGGACAGCTCCGATCGGTCCCGGGCACAGAAGTCATAGCGTGCTTTGGCTGTGCCAAAATATTTGGTGCTTCCTGCTGTGTAGGGGAGAGCAGAGGTGGATAATGGGCCTGGAGCAGATGCCCACCCGCCATCTGGGGACAGTCTGCTCTCTGGAAGGTAACACAAGGATGAAGAGTCCCTTACTGCTTCTTTGTGCAGAGTATTAGGTGCCCTGTGCTCTGAGGGGACACAATTATACTTCTAGAATCATCTTTCCAGGCCAACCAGTATCAAATTTAGAAAATAATGCCATTTATTCATTTTTTAAAATGGTTTCTCTATGTTTATAATGAGAGAAACAGAGGAAAGATATGGAAAAATTCATTTTAGGCTGTTAATATTAATTACCCTGAAGAGGACCAAAGGCAGAAAAAGAGGAGGAATAGAAGAAAGATAAACAGGAGGCGGAAAAGACACAGAAAACTTTTCCTAGTAAAATATTAAGCAACATGTAGAATGTAAAATTAATTCGTAGTATTTCTGCAAGTGTGTTGAGATCCATATATACATTGGGGCAAATTGGCAATGTGCAGACAGATACAAACATTTATTTCATTGGGTGATGCGGATCCTACAATAAGGATTGAAGTCCTGATGTTAGGTTGATGTTGCTTTTTCAAAAATGTCATATTTTAACAATAACTAATTTTTAAATCCCTCTTTAAAAAAAAAAAATCTGGATGTATAAGTATCCCAAAGCTGCACCACCGCTGCCTGTGTAGACAGCCATGTGTCTTTTCTGAGAAATGTACTTCAGGATGCACTCCAGCAAAATGAAATTTGAATCAGAGTAAGGAATTGTAAAAAATAAAGAAAAATGTGGAAAACAAGAAATACAGATGCAGATCAAATAATTCTTGATACTGTATTTGAGAAGTCAAATGCAATCATTAAGAAAGAATTCCTTAAACATATGTCATAATTATTTTAATTCATAGCGACTGTATCCAACATCCCATATAATGTCATTGAACCCATGGGTGAGAGAGGCCAAGGAGAGAGAAGGGTGTGCTGAAGCTCTCGCCTTTTTGTGGGAGAAGGTTATATAGATACAAAAATATGGGCTTACAAGGTGCAGGTGAGGACTCTGGTGGTTCCTGGTCTCTTCATCTCCCCAAATACAAAAGTCACCTCCACCCCACCTTCCCACCCAAGCAAATGAATACCTTAAGAGCAAAGGGACAGGCTAGTGTGAGAAGGAGTTCCCTCTGTTGAACAGAGCTGACCTCTGCACGCCCACAGGCATGTCCATAGCGCCCCAACCTGCCCTCTACAACAGGGAGGAGCAGGGGCTGCAGGCCCCCAGCCTGAGACCTCTACCTGGTGGTTTGCTGATGGCTCTCTTCTCGGGCTCCTTGAAGGGGAACTGCAAGGTGGTGTCCAGTGACTTGAAGCAATCCTTCAGGGAATTCTGCTGGTAAAACTCCACCAGCTCCTGGAAGGACAGTGGGAAGGATGTCCTGCCTGCCAGTGGGCCAGCCCGTGAGGGGCCAGGGCTCGAACGAGGAATAGCTAAGTCCTCCCCCTCTGGCCTCCCTGGCAAGTGACTCCTAGCATGGACTGTTGACCATGATGGGGAGCTCATTCCCTTCCTGGCCAACCAGGACCGTTTTATGGGGAAGAGATCACACTGCCTAAAGCCAGTTCTCTCAATGGCCAATTCACTTCATAACAAGTTTACCAAATAACCAACTTGCCTGATCACCAGCTCACCAAAATCAACCCCCCTGTGGATGTCAAGAGTCTTACTTTTATAATTAATTATTATTGAACAGCTACCATGTGCTCGTCAGTGTGCAATCATACATCCTAATAACCATGAAAGGTGAATACATTCATGACTCCTCCATTTTAAAAATGAAGAAACTGAGTCACAGAGAACCCAAGTTCCTTGTCCAGGGGCTCACATCTGGAAAAGGGCAGATCCAGAACAGAGTCCTCTTGGGGAAGGGGCAGTAGAATATAGTAGCTAAGACAAAATAAAACATCTCTTGGTTTGGAGTTATAGATTCCAAAAATGCCAGTATCATGAAAGTAAAAAAAAAAAAAAAAATTTAGAAAGACTAGAAACTATTACAAATGAAAAGAGACTAAGGAGATATAAGCTAAATGCAATGTGTGATTCTTGATCATATCCTGGAGGAAAAAAAGAGCTATAAAAGATTTATTTGGGCAATCAGGGAGTTTGGAAAATGGACTGTACATTACATGATAATTTTGCACCAATGCTCAACTTCCTGGGCATGATAATTGATCCGGTGATGAGGTACAAGACTGTCTTCGCTCTTATGGATATTCAAGCTAAAGTATTTTTGGATGAAGGGTCTTGACATCTGCAACTTACTCATATACAGCACAATAAATGTGTGTAGTGGGGGGAGGGATTCACAGAGAGGGCATAAAAGAGGTAGAATATTAACAATTAGCAAATCCACACGAAAGATTCACAGATGTTCATCTCACTATTGCAGTAACTTTTTGGAAACTTTTCAGAAATAAAAAAAAATGAGGAGAAAAATCTTCAGGAATAAGTTTAGGAGGAAAAAAATTGTGGAATAAATGAATAGTTCCTAGCCTTTTAGGCAGATAAGGATCCATCTGAGGATCGAATGAAATCTGAGACTCTCGCCTCCAAGAAAAACACATGCAGGTGCGTGCAAAACTCGAGATGTTCTTCCAGAGGGCCCAAAGCTCTTTTGGGATCCACAGACCGTAGGTAAGATCCATGCGTCTTAGACCCAGGGGCTTAAAATGTCTAAAAGATTGTCCAAAATTACGAGGCACCAAACATAAACAGAAACACTTGGCAGGCATTTGAATTCTCAGTAAAAAGATCGTTGAATATATGAGGCAAAGCTAAGCCTTGAAACAAGAGCAAGGCTCTTCTGTGATACGAGGTAAGGACAGAACATCAGTTCACCTGCGTGTGGAATGGAATGTCCCCCAGCAACTTAAGGGGATTCACTGGGGTCCTCTCTACGGCATGTGCTCAGTAAATGCTCATTGCTATTCATCATCACCATCATCATCATCATCGGCCATGAGGGGAATGAGTTGAAAGCCAATTGCTCTACAGTGTATTCTGAGAGGCTTCTCTGAGTGTGTGAAGGGGGAGGGGGGGGTGCCAGAGTTTCAGGGAGGGCCCTGCCTAGATGCTGGGAGGCTGGGGTTAGGGTAGATTGGTCCTTACCGTAAGCCCCCGGAAAGCCTTCTTCTCTGTAATCCGGTACAATCCTTCTGCTGTCATGATTTTAATGTGTTTGACCTCAACATTAAACCTGGAAGCAGTGAGAGAGAGGCCGGCGTGGTCACTGAGGGATGGGCCCTGAGGATGGGAACTCAAACTCATCCGTCCCCTGCTGGGTCTCAGCCCCAGGCTACACACCCCCAACCATGGAAGACGCAATCTTGACAACTTCAGGGAGGGAGAGACCACTGAAGCCCAAAGACTGAAGAAGCTGTCTTCTGCTGCCCCAACGGGATCCCTTCCCTGGGCCCTCTGCTGCTCTCAGTCTTCATTTCTTCCTCTGTATATAGGAATCACCTTCCCTGATTCAGAGGGTTGTTGAGAAGTCACAAAGATCTTGTAAAGAAAGCCACGTTGTATAACAGAGAGGATGAGATCTGTGCTTCCCCCAGGACGAAGGACCGAGAATCTACAGGATGGGAAAAGGGACCCATTTCCACCAACATGGCGGACCACAGACCAGTAGGGGCATGGAAGTGATACTCACATCTGCCAACACAGAAAACTAGACAACAATAACAACAACAACGAAAATCTGACTATAGAAAACCAGAAATGATGAGGGGGGAAAAATGCTGAGCTCTCAAAAAAGTAAGGGAAATTCCCAGTCGCCAGAAATGAGGTTGAAACTAAAAACCAAGCTGATTGCATGAACTGCTACCCTACAGGGTTTGCTGATCTTGGTCACCAAGTATCTTATGCCTTGACGACCCCACAGAGACATGGGATGAGTTACTGGGTCCATGGAGGTGGAAAGTTAGCGGTGAGACCCGCCCACACCCCATAACCCTGGACTTTCAAATGCTACATCTTCTAGAAAAACCACCCATTGCTCAGGGAGTCAATAAGAAAGGTCTGTCTCAGACTCAACACAGAAAAATCACCCTTGCGAATTCAGAACCTTACACCTGCCCTCATTCATGCAGGTTTTGGGGTTTGAACTGAAACCACATGTACAGTCTGGGAAACTAATGAATTAACCTAAAAATAAATTCACCTGTTGGTGATCCCAACAGAAGCAAATGCAAAATCTCTGCAGACCCAAGCAGCAAAAGATTCCCACCGGGAAAGCCCCACCCAAGATCACAAGACAAAATTTCAGGGGTGCCTGGGGGACTCAGTCGGTTAAGTGTCCGACTCTTGATTTTGGCTCAGGTCATGATCTCACAGTTTGTGGGATCGAGCCCCACGTTGGGCTCTGTGCTGACAGCGTGAAGCCTGCTTGGGATTCTCTCTCTCCCTCTCTCGCTCAGCTCCTCTCCCTGCCTCAATAAATAAACTTAAAAAAAAAAAAAAGACGAAATTACAAAACCAACCAGGAAACGAGTCATCGTGAGTGAGAAACTGTGTACAACAGACCGGCATGAGCAAAGGGACCTGTGAACCTTGGGTCTAGATGGCATTTCTGACTCTTGCTAGGATGTGCTAAATGTCTTTTTCTTGTAGGCTGTCAGTCAAGTAAAAGGAAGAAGACGGATAAAAACACCCAGGACGCCGCAGGGCTCAGTGAGAGATGGCTGTCAGGGCAGTACATTCCCTTCCTCCCAGGCTCCTCCCTCCAGCACCCAAATCACGGGGTTGGGGGCGGGGGGTGAGGAGTTACTTAATGCTGATGGCAAATTCCGCGGAGTCCTTCACCCTCTGCCGCACCAAGAACGTCCCATCCGAGCGGTTGGTGAGGATACTTTCTGCCCCGGCGCGCTCCATGGGGNTTGTAAGTAGGTGACAGTCCCAGGACAGGCTGCTTCAAAATGGGCCACTTTGGTGTGAAGACTCTTTTGGGTTAAAACACAATCAAAACTCTTTACCCTCCCCCCCCACCCCCAAAAAAAACTGCCCAAAAAGAATTCAGACAGAGGAGATGCTCAGGGCAAAGAGCTGTCACAGACACATGCGTTGGTCTATTAACGAAGTGCCGTGGACACAGAAACCTAGCAAGTCCTGTTTGAGCAAATCCTCTGTGACCCATGGCTTGAGGGGCCCAGCAAACAATGTGCACCAAAGATTTTCTCTTCTTCATCTTCCAGAGAAGGGCATTCCTTCCCTTTGAAGTCCCAGACCCCTGCCCCCTCTCCTTAGTTCAGAACGACACCTATGCCTCCGTTTGCCCGGCTGTCTTGGGATTTCCATGTCTGTGTGGTTTCGCCGCACATACAAAACTCAGCTGGACTTTTCTCCTTAGTCTGTGTCGTGTCTCTCTGACTGTCAGTTCCACTAGAAGGGCCTTGGAGGGGACGGGAGCTCTGCTCCCTGACATGCCCTTCTGTAGTGAACTGGTCATCTCCTAAGTAACCCGTCCTCCTGCGTTCTGGCGGTTTGTGTTCGCACACTGTCCACACCGGGGACGGGGCTGTGGGCACCTCCAATTTGCAGCTGGTCGGTGGGACTGGAGACGGGCAGTCTCCCGGGAACCGACCCCTAAGCTGTGGGGTCTGCCGTCCTCTCCAGGTGGGCCGTGCTGGGAATGAACTGAATCCTCGACAGGCGGCTGAGCCGGGGGGATTACAGAATTGCTTGGATGTGGGGGGAAACCCACACATTCGGCTGAGAGTGTGAGAATAGAAAAGTGGTTGTTTCCCCTTTAATCTGGAACTTGGCGTGACTGGGACACACAAGTTTACCGCATCCCTCTGTTCGCCCATCTCTGTGGTCACCAGGACAGAATCTGGGCCAGGAGAGTGAGACACTCCTTCGGTACCAACTGTGAAGAGGGAGCCCAAATACTCCACCAGCAAGACAAATGCCAGCAAATGAAGTAAGGGGTATTTTGATGCGATGCTTTAAAAAATCGAAATGATTGCCAAAAGCAGCCGGAAAGGGAGCGAGGAGCTGCCCCGCGGATGGATCCCAAACACAGGATGCTCAGAGAAGAGAACCAGACACAAAAGGCCACTCCGTGTGTGGTCTGTGGGTGTGAAACGTCCAGAACAGGCACGTCCACAGACAGGAAGGGCTTAGAGGTGGGGGCCGGGGGCCTCCTCACACCCTTCCAGGCCCGGTGACCGCACCCCAGCAGGGGAGGGCAGAGCCCGGGTCTGAATCCCGGCTCTGCTACTTGTCTGCTCTGGGACCCTGGGAACTGATTTTACCACTCAGAGCCCCAATTTCCTCTTTGAAAAAAAGGAAGATCAAACTACCCTCCGCCGAGGACCTTCCTAACCAAACGTGGCTGGTGCGCTTCATATGTACTTGGCACCATGACTTTCATGAGGCAGCAAGGTCGGGCTCTGGGGTCGGGCTCCGTCCCACCTCCGTCCCTTCCTCACTGTGTGACATTGAACAAGTCACTTCCCCTTCTCTGGGCCTCGGTTTCCTCCTTCTTTCCCAAAAGGGAAGAGTTGTAGCAAGGGGCTGGTATGAAAATTCAATGTGCTCATTATAGTACTGAAATAGCCGCTATAAAAATGGTCCCGGGGTTGCATCACCTAGGAAGCCAGTGATCGTAAATGCACTGTTCTTTCACCAGCTGTTATGAAATAAAAACTACTACTTATAAAAGTAGGCAGAACATTGATATTCCATTGACTGTAAGAGCCATTCCAATGTGAGAGATGTTAAATCATAAAAAAAAAAGGTACATTTTAGAATTGATGAAAGGTCATCATAACAAGATGGCCACAATAATAATAGACCGAATCGAATAACGGATAATAAAGTGCTTCTGTGTGCCAGGCACAGGACTAAGCCCTTCGCAGGTAACAGCCCTATGAAGCAGATGTTGGTATTAATCTATTTGCCAGAAAGGAAAGCTGAAGCACAGAGAGGTTGACTTACTGGCCCAAGGTCACACAGTTGGGAAATGTTGGACTCAGGATTTGAGCCCCATCAGTGGGATCTAGAAGTAACACTGTAAACATTCATCCCTCACTTCTCTACGTGCAACATGTGCTCAAAAAACGGGGGCGAAGGGGGCTCCTTGGGGGCTCAGTCAGTTCAACGTCCGACTTCGGCTCAGGTCATGATCTTGTGGTTTGTGGGTTTGAGCCCCGCGTCAGGTTCTGTGCTGACAGCTCGGAGCCTGGAGCCTGCTTCGGATTCTGTGTCTCCCTCTCTCTCTGTCCCTCCCCCATCATGCTCTGTCTCCCTCTCTCAAAAATAAACATTAAAAAAAAAAAAAACAGGCTAGGTGTTTAAAAAAAAAACAGGGGCGATGGGCTGCTGTTAACATCACCTCCCTCATTTTCCTTCCAGTGAGACCCTAATCTCCCAAAGTCAGGGACCTGCTTTTGTTTGCCGGCTCCTCAGCAGCCCTGGACCCAGGGCTCGATCCAGCAGTCAATGCCCAGAGTTCAAAAGCTGAGTAAGATATTTGGTTTGGAGGCCCCTTCCGTGCCCAGCTGGGGAACCCACCCCAGAGGGCCCCGGCTGAAAATAAGAAAGGTAGTTCCACTCACCAGAGATGAACAGTCAGGTCCTGAGGGGGGCCCTGGGGACACAGAGACTGAGACTTAGGGTAAAGAGCCCAGGTTAGCAACAGATGGCAGGTATTTCAGCCATTCCCTCATTCTCTCTGCCTTCATTCACGGAGTGCCCATTATATATCAGGCACTGGAGACACAGCCTCAGCATCTAATGGGAGACACTGGTCCCCTTCCAATCAGGGTCGTCCAGCCACTGTTTTAGCGTGACCCTTAAGTTAAGAACGGATTTTACATTTTTAAATGGTTGACAAAAGTCAAAGGAAGAATAATGTTGCCCGGCATGTGAAGATGGGGTGAAAGGCACGTGCCAAGGCCCAGAAATTCAGTGTAATGGCCACGCTCACTCATTCACACATCGTCTGTTGCTGCTTTTGCACTACTTTGGCAGAGGTGAGAAGTCACAAAAGAGAGCATCTGACCTGCCAACATGAAAATCGATTTTATCTATTTACAGAAAGTCCAACCCCTGGTCTAAATGAAGGTAAAAGTGCACACATTCACCACATTAGGGTGACTATTGTAAAAAAGAAAAAACAAATAAAAACAATAACAGAAAAATAACAAGTGTTGGGAAGGATATAGGGAAATTGGAAACCTTATTGCATTACTGGCAGAAATGTGAAATGGTACAGCTGCTAAGGAAAACAGATGGTGGGTCTTCAAAAATTAAAAATATGGGCATCTGGGTGGCTTAATTGTTTGAGCATCTGACTCCTGATTTCGGCTCAGTTCATGATCCCAGGGTCGTGAGATCGAGTACTTCACTGGGCTCCGTGCTGAATGTGAAGCCTGCTTGAGATTATCTTTCTCTCTCTCTCTGCCACTCTCTGCCACTCATGCTCTCTCTCTCTCTCAAAAAAAAAAAAGAAAAAGAAAAGAAGAGAAGAGAAAAGGAAAGAAAAGAACAAGTGTTGGGAAGGATTTAGGGAAATTGGAAACTTAATTGCATTACTGGCAGAAATGTGAAATGGTACAGCTACTATGGAAAACAGATGGTAGTTCCTCAAAATCTAAAAATAGAATTACCATATGACCCAGTGATTCCTCTTCTGGGTATCTACCCAAAAGAATTAAAAATGGGGATTCAAAGAGATATTTACACATCCATGTTCATAGCAACATTATCCACAATCGCCAAAAGGTGACATGTCCATCAACAGATGAACTGATAAACAAAACGGGGTATGTACACACAACTGAATATTATTTAGCCTTAAAGAAGAAGGACATTCTGACACCTGCTACGATATGGGTGAACCTTGAAAACATTATGCTCAGTGCAAAAGCTGGTCTCAAAAGGACAAATACCACTCCTCTGAGGTCCCTAGAAGAGTCAAGTTCATAGAGACAGAAAGTAGATGGGGGAGCTGGGGCTGGGGGAGGGGTGCAGTTGGTGTTTCAGCTTTGCAGGATGAAAAGAGTTCTGGAAACAGATAGTGGAGATGGTTATACAATACGAATGTACCAAATGCCACTGAACTGTATACTCAAAAATGGCTAAGATGGTAAATTTTATATTATGTGTGCTTCACCATCATTTGAAAAATAGTAACAATACAGAGCGCCTGGGAGGACTCAGTCAGTTGAGCATCTGACTTCAGTTCAGGTCATGATCTCACAGTTTGTGGGTTCGAGCCCCACGTCTGGCTCTGTGCTGCAGTGTGGAGCCTGCTTGGGATTCTCTCTCTCTCCCTTTCTCTCTGTTCCGCCCTGACTTGCACTCTTTCTCAAAATAAAAAATATATATAAATTTAGAAAAAATAAAACAAAAATATGGGGCACCCGGGTGGCTCAGTTGGTTGAGTGTCCGACTTTGGCTCAGGTCATGACCTTGCGGTTCATGAGTCTGAGCCCCACATCCGGCTCTGTGCTGACACCTCAGAGCCTGGAGCCTGCTTTGGATTCTGTGTCTTCTGCTCTCTCTGCCCCTTCCCTGCTTGTGCTCTGTCTCTCTCTCTCTCAAAAATAAACATTAAATAATTTTAAAATATAAAACAAAACTAAAAATAGTAATAGAAAGAAATGAGGAACTATCACCTCTATCTAGTTCTGAGATATCGCCCCAAAAGAAAACTCATAGTATATCACCCATTAAACAGTCCAGAAGTCCCCCACTTCCAATATCTGGGAAGCACCAATCCATTTTCTGTTCCTATGGATGTACCTATGTGAGATATTTCACGTAAATGAAGTGATTACAAAATGTACTATATACCCCTGAAATGTGCACTTTTAAATGGTTAATTTTATGTTTTTCAATTTCAGCTCAATTTTTTAAAGGGGAAAAAAAGAACAAAATAGTCTACGCGCAAGAGGAAAAGATCCCAAGATATATTAAGGGGCAAGCAGGGGGCTGCACAATAGTATTAAATCTTCTGAGTAAATCGTGGGGAAGTGAGAATCGCTATTTGTAATCTATTTGTATGTGCATTAAGAAATTCCAGACAGACACACAGAAAACAAATATAATAGTAGCTATCTTGTAAGGTAGGTGGGACCAGGAAGATGGAATCCTCGAGTAGAAAGGGGAATTGTCATTTTTTCTGTCTTTTCTCAGAGACTTCATTGTCACGAGAGAGAAGGCAGTACATTTGGAGGCAGAAATTGGAGACAAGCCCAGATCTTGGCTTCTGAATGCCATGTCCCACTGAAGGCACCAGGGCTCCTTGGAAAAACAATGGATTCCAAGATTGAGGCATGGAAAGTACAAGGTAAGTCTGGGTTTGTGCCAGAAAATAAGGAACGGCTCAGAGCATGACGGGGACATATCAAAAGGACACATGAGCCAGTCTGACAGGCTCCCTGCTGCCCAAAACTGAGAAAATTTTAAAATAAGAATCCAGGAGCATTGCCTGAGTAACATACATGCATATATACCTGATTGATTAGCAATTAGACAGACACCTACATAGAATCACAGATGCTTGATACATAGATAGGTACATAGATTGATACATAAATGATTGATGGATATACAGAGACACAGATAGATATATAGATGGCCATTAGATACATAGACGCCTGATTGACAGGTTGATTGATTAATTGCTAGAATAGGAGACAGCTCATCCTTACATCTGCTAATAAACTTGGACTTGGACAGAACAAAGAAGTTGAAAATGCATAGCTCCATGGGGGAGAAACCTCTAAGACTCCAGGCCACAAAAGAAAAAAAAAAAATCTCTAAAAGACAATTTAAGGGAAGCTGTCAAAATTTAAATAATGTCTACAGATTAAATCATACTATCGTGTCAAGGTCAAGTGTCAAATGGTTGTTAAAATCTTGCTATAGTTATGTAAGAAAAGGTTCTTGTTCTTTTTTAAAATTTAAAAAAAAATTTAATGTTTTATTTATTTCTGAAAGAGAGAGACAGCATGAGCGGGGGAGGGGCAGAGAGAGAGGGAGACACAGAATCTGAAACAGGCTCCAGGCTCTGAGCTGTCAGCATAGAGCCTGACGTGAGGCTTGAACCCACGAACTGTGAGATCATGACCTGGGCCAAAGCCGGACGCTTAACTGACTGAGCCACTCAGGCGCCCCAAAAAGTTCTTATTTTTAGGAGGTATTTAAGGGTGATGGGAAAATATATCTGTAAACTTACTTTTAAATGTCTCGTAACTTTTTAAAATAAAGTAAAATGTGCAGAGAAAGCAAATAAGAGAGTAAAAGGGACACAATGTGGCAGCTGGCGAATCTGGGAAAGGCTACTTGGAGTTGCTTGCATGGCTCCAGCCACCTTTCTAGAAGTCTGAAATGATACAAAAATCAAGCAACAGATGGGAGTTTCCCTCTGCAGGTTCCCATTTGGGCTGCGAAGCAGGCAGAGGGGTATCTGTAGGGAGGGGAGAGGTCTGGGAAGAGTGGGAGAGACCTGAGGTCATCACAGAGCAGGGGCTGGGTGAGCAGAGACCCGGCACGGGTGTCCACAGGGGCTGGGGCAGGCAGCCCGATGGGCAGCATTCGCTGCCTCTGAAAGGAAGCCAGGGCCTGGCCAGCCTTCTGGCAACCCCTGACCTTCTCCAGTAAGGAGAGACCTTCATCCAACAAGAATCCAGAGGGAGAGGATTGGTCATCATTCTTCTTGTGCTCGCCCCCCACTCGGCTCAGTCGGCATGTTAGGCGGAAAGAGGGGTTTGGGAATGACTTGCCCTGATGGACAGCCCCTCGCTATCTCAGGGGTGTTACTTCAAGGCTTCCCACCCTCGCAGGACCCTCTTCCAGACCCGCTTGCCCTCGCTCCATCCAGATTTGAGGAACTTACATGCACGTACGGCTTGACTCTATTACAGGGAAACCAGCCAACTTCATTGGTAGCCGTATTCCTGCCCTAAAAATCCGGGAGGGAAAGACATGGACAGAGAAGTTACTTGCATTCATGTATGTGTGTGTGTGTGCGCGCGCGTGTGTGTGTGCTCATCTTTGCACACAATGGCCAACTGCCTATCCATCTATCTCTCTGTGGCCTGCATGACCCACAGAGTTCCAGCCACTATCAACCTCCTGGGAAGACGGCCAGCTCAGAAGGGCCGGCCCAGCCCTAGAAATCCTTTCCCCAGACGCCTCCCCTTCCCAGGACTGCCTACGCCCATGACCCCACACTCAGATCCTTCTCCATCATCCGACATCCCAGCCAGTACCTCCCACCAGTTCTGCTCGGCCTCAGCCTTGGTGAGCTCCACAATGTCCCCAGGGTTGAGCCGTAGAAAAGGTCCAATGGCTCCAGGCGGAGGAGGCAGCCCATAGTATTCCTGACACACCTCCATCTTGGGCAGGCCTGGAGGGGAGGGAAGATGGCGGCTCAGTGCGGTTGGTGGTCAGGGATCTTCAAACCTGAGTCTCATCTCCCACCAGGACGGCGAAAATCAGAGACCAAAAGAGACGAACCCTCGTGTGCACCGGGAGTCCTAGACAGGCTTTCTTCACAACAGCCCCAAACTGAAGACAACCCAGTGGCCTCAATGGAATGGATGAACTGGGTGTGATACAATCATACAATGGAATATGACACAGCAGTGAACAAACTGCCGTCAGAAACAACCATCTCAGTGAGTCTCACCAACATGACACTGACTTAAGAAGCAAGACACAGGAAGAGGACCACATGGTTTCATTTTTATGAAGTTCAAGGAAAGGCAAACTAATCTATGATGTTAGGGGTCTGAGTGGTTCTCTCTGAGAGCCAGGTGGCGTACTGAGCGGAAGTGCTGACTGGTAAAAGCTTGTGTGGCAGAGGAGTTCAATAATCTCTCCTGTCCAGCAGGGCGGTCATTAGCCAGAGGCGGTGAGCGAGAACTCGCAATGTGGCAAATGTGGCTGAGTCCAGGAGCTGTAAGGTCATTTAAATTAATTTCAATTTGCATTGGTCGGTGTGGTTCTAGAATTCAGTGAAATGTCCCATACCTTGATCTGCGTGGTGGTTACAGGGGTAGAAATTCATGGAGACATGTAGTTAAGATTTGCTCACTTTATACACCTTACAGTATGTATTTTCTATCTCAAAGATTATATACATATAATGGATATGTATAAGTGTGTGTATTAATACATAGATATGCATAAATATAAACATAAAATATACACACACTTATTTTTCTAAATGTTTATCTATTTATTTTTGACAGAGAGAGAGCAGGGGAGGGGCAGAGAGAGAATCCCAAGCAGGTTCCGCACTGTTAGCATAGAGCCCGATGTGGGGCTTGAACTCACAAACCGTAAGATCATGACCTGAGCCAAAATCAAGAGTCAGACACTTAACCAACTGAGCCACCAGGTGCCCCTACACACATACACACACTTATAAATATTTCCCCTTATTGAGGACATTTGCGTTGTTTCTGGGTTTTGGCAAATAAAGCTGACATACGTTTTTGTATAAAACTGATTATACAATGCATATTAATCTACATATAATTGTATATACATTTCTCCTATTGAGATCATTTGTTTCTAATTTTTTTATTTCAAATAAAGCTGATATATCTATATCTAGCTATAGATATAGACTATAGATACCTATAGATCTTTGGTATTGACATCTATATATGAATATAGATAAGGATAGATAAGAGATATGAGTCTTCAAAAAACTAACAATAGAACTCCCCTAGGACCCAGCAATAGCACTGCTAGGAATTTACCCAAGGGATATAGGAGTGCTGATGCATAGGAGCACATGTACCCCAATGTTCATAGCAGCACTCTCCACAATAGCCAAAACATGGAAAGAGCCTAAGTGTCNTTGACAATAAACTATTTGTAAAAAAATAAATAAATAAAAATAAAATTAATGTGCTATAAAAAAGAGATCTGAGCCTTTACACTGACTCGATATGATTATGAGCAAAGGGTTTACTTCCTCAGCCACACCAAACTATTCTCACGTCTTTAATGCTGCCTGCCCTCCCCCGCCGCCCACTGCCTCCTAGCCTTTGCACATGCTATTTCCTCTGCCTGGAATACCTCTGCCCTCCTCCTCACCTGTCTAACCCCTTCATCCATCGAATGTCCACCTAAATATCTCCCCCTCTGAGAAGCCTTCCCTGCAGGCTCTGATTCATCAAGTCCCCCAGGTTTTATGGTTCCAGAAAATCCTCTACTTTGCCCACTACAGTGTAATGTCTTAACGAAAGTCTGCCCCTCACTACCAGTCCGAGGGCTTCTGGAGGGTGAGAGGCACATCCTTTGCCCCAGATGACAACGTATACAGTAGACCCCGAACACAAGGCACTCATCCCTGCTGGGATGCCACGAAGTTCATTAACATAGGAATGAGTCCGTGCCCTCCGCTTCCGCATCCTCAAGGTGGGAGCTCTCTGCTGAACCCATAGATTAGGATAAGATTCTGTGGCACGGAATGAAGAGGAGAGGAGGTAAGAACCATCAGAGGTGTGCCTAGCGGCTAAGCCTTTAGGAGTCGGGGAGCAAGGAGAAAGAGGCGGCAAGGAAGAAAAACTGGGTGGTGAAAAAGCATCTTTACAGGGATGGCTACCGCTCCGTGCATTCTCTTCCCAGAGTCTGAGCGAAGCAAGGAAAGAATTTGAGTTAGTTATTTATATTTTTTATAATTTTTTAAATGTTTATTTATTTTTGAGAGAGAGTGCGCAGAGGAGGAGGAGAGAGAGAGGGAGACACGGAATCGGATGCAGGCTCCAGGCTCTGAGCACAGAGCCTGACACGGGACTCGAACCCACAGATGTGAGATCATGACCTGAGTCAAAGTCAGACGCTTAACTGACTGAGCCCCCCAGGTGTCCTGAGTTAGTTATTTTTAAATTTCTTTCGGGTTTCTAGGACAAATGGATCACAGCTTGACAAGCAGGACCTTACATGATCATTAATATATCATTGATGAGATCTGGGGCAGAGCCCAGGTTTCCTCCTGCCCCACACAATGCCCACCCACCTCAGACTCACCCAGGTCATTCCGCTTTTTGTCCTGAGGTCGGCGATGTGGCTTATCCTGGAGGGAGACAGCAAAAAAGCAAGTGTGGCTACTAGGTCCAGCCTGGGGCCTCCTCAGCTCCTACGTGAGCACTCAGCAAAGGGCCACGCCCACTGCTGGGGTCTCCTGGGTCACCCTCCCTTACCCCCCATGATTTTTCATACAGAGAAAGGAGAATGGGGGTCTTACCTTCTTCATGGTTCCTGAAAAATCTATGGAGGGAAAAGGAGATAGTCAGGATGGGAAATCCCCCGCGCAGAACCAAGCCCACCTCCCTCTTCCGCTGCTGGTACCTTGCCCATGTCGGCCACATGCAGGGACCCTTCCCAGACACTCCTTGTGTGCAGGTGCCCGGCACCGATGACAGCGGTAGCCCTGATAGAAAGTGCCTCTGGGATGCCAAGGGGAGATTAAGGGAAGTCAGTGATGTTGACACAGCCAATCATTTTGCCAACAACGTGAAGGGTGCCCTTGGGATCTCTTTAGGGCAAGAGAGAGACGAAGAAGCTGAAGCTCAAGAGAGCTCCCACCTCCCCACTCAGGGGACAGCCAGCCAGAGAAGCCCCTCTTGGGAGGAAGAGCTGACCATGCCCAGGCCCACCCTCCCACAGCCCTACCTCAGCAGCATCTGACAAGCCTTGCATGACGTGGTCTCCTCAAAGGAGTACATCTGGAAGTCATGCCCGTTGGCAGTAGCGTTCTCAGGGTAGATGTTGGAGCTGGAGAGGGGAGAGAATTCCACATGATGGAATACTATTCAGACACACAAGGGAATGAAGTAGTGACACGTCCTGCCATTTGGATGTACCAGTGCCACCATATTGGATATGCTGCATAAACCACAGACCATACCTCCATCCATCCACCGATGGTCATTTGGGTGGAGACAGAGACCAGTTGGTGGTGGCCAGGGGCTGGGAGCAGGGGATGTGGGGACTGACTACCACATGGGTGCAGGGTTTCCTTCTGGGGGGGTGGAAATGTTTTGGAACGAGATAGAGGTAGCAGTTGCACAATATTGTGATGTACTAAATGCCATCGAATCATACACTTTAAAATAGCTAAATTTTCATTATGTGAATCTCATCCCAGGAAGACGAAGAAAGGGAGCCTGGGTGGATCTGTCAGTTTAGCATCTGACTCTTGATTTTGGCTCAGGTCACAATCTCACCATTCGTGAGATTGAGCCCCTCTTTGGGCTCTGTGCTGACAGTGCAGAGCCTGCTTGGGATGCTCTCTCTCCTTCTCTCTCTCTCTGCCCCTCCCTCACATACACCCTCTCTCTCAAAATAAATAAAATAAACATTAAGAAGGAAAAAAAAGGGTGCCTGGGTGGCTCAGTTGGTTAAGCATCCAACTTTGGCTCAGGTCATGATCCTGCAGTTTGTGAGTTTGAGCCCCATGTCGGGCTCTGTGCCGACAGCTCGGAGCCTGGAGCCTGCTTCAGATTCTGTGTCTCCCTCTCTCACTTCCCCTCCCCTGTTCACACTGTCTCTCAAAAATAAATAAATATTTTTTAAAATTTTAAAAAAAGAAGAAAAGGAGGAGGAGGAGGGGGAGGAGGGGTCCAGGCTCGTGGCTGAAGCTCACACTGGCATTCTGAGGAAGCAGACAGCACTAAAAGCCTATCCTTCCCATTTCCCAGATGAGGAAACAAGGTTCAGAGGAGCCCTACAGAATGGAGCACAGAATTGCCTCTCAGGCCCGGTCCATTGCAGCGTCCTCTGAGGACAGAAGGGTGGAGGAGGAGGGGGTCTCACATGGCCATCTCGAACTGCTCCATCCACTTCTTCTTCAGTTCTCGTGTCTTGAAGAACAGCTCATAGCCCTGGGAGCCTTGGTCCTCGATCAGGAGAAACATGTGAGTCCACTGCAGGGAAGGAGGGTTCAGAATGAAGGCGCCCAGTCTGCAGAGGACGGGGCCACACACCCTCTTCACCCCTACCCCTGTGGGGAGAAAAGGGTCAGGCTTATAACAGCCTCTCTGCCCCTAGGAGAACTGGGCATGGGTCCCCTTGGAAGGGTCTGCCCGGGAGAAAATATACATGCACAAATATAAAATATCACACACACACACACACACACACACACACACACACACACACTCTAAAGGTCAAGTAGAGAGCCTCAAGCTACACTGGGGCTTCTCAGCACTGGGGACCCCCGTTCTGGCTTCGCAGCCCACCTTCTTGTTTTCTCGCTCTCCAGAGGAATCATCTCGAACCTGGAAGTTCTGCAGGTCCACAACGTTCTTCAGGTCGTAGGAGTCCCCTCGGCGCTTGCAGATGAGCAGAGCTTTGTCGAGCAGGAAGGCGTACCTGAGAGCAACCCGGGTCAGGGGAGTCTGGCTCCCCTCAGCCAGCTCCTCCCCCTCCCAGCTTCTCCACCTTCCTGCCCCCCCCTCCCCCCGTCCANAATCGGGCCCTGCCTCCGCCCCGGCTCCTCCCCGTACCTGTTGGCTCCGCCTACCTGTCCATCTTGGAGCGCCTCTCCACTGAGGTGATCTTGAGCTCCCCATCGATCTTGGGCCGGCCATAGTGCGCCAGAGACTGGTCCTATGCAGCAGGAAGGGGGTCTGGCCAGGGGCCACCAAGGAGGAGAGGAAACACCCTCNCCACCCCCCCGGCCACACCCCCGCCCTGCCCCCTCACCAGGTTCTCGATGGACAGCTGGAAGTTGGTGATCTGCCGCAGCGTCTCATTGTCCCGCTTGACCTCATTCACACACTGTGCCAGGTCCTGGGGGTGGGGCAGAGGTGAGCCTGGGCCCCCACTCTGCCCAATCCCCTATCTGGTTGGGCACAGGGGGTCAGCCCCCACCAGGGGCTGGCAGGAGGCACAGAAAGGGTACGAGTCGTTGGGAATCACTCACTGGTCACACAGGCGGATCGTCATGGATGAGAGGAGGGGTTGCCCGTGGGTGTGACCGCGTGCCGGCGCCGCACTAACATGAATGTGCACACGCCTGTGTGACCACTCACCCTCATGGCGTCCAGGGCCAGCCTCAGGTTCTCCTTCTCCATCGCATCCTGCGTGTGTTTGACCAGCTCCTGCATGGCCCACGGAGACAGACATCACCCGGGCCTGCCCTCTCCTCTTGGGGACCCTCCAGACAAGCCTGGCCTGACAGCTTCCTCCCTCCTCCCAGAGGGCCCTGGAGCCCAGCCCCTGGAAGACAGCTCCGCCCACTGCTAGGAGGCGGAGGGGTAGACAGACCACGCCCTTGCCTGGGGGCCCCCACTTGTGCACCTGGAGAAGGAGGTGATACTTGAGCACCCGCTGCATGGGCACCATCAGCAGGTCCCTCAGGGTGAACCTCCCGTTGTTTGCTCGCTGAGAACATTCCTGGGGGATGAGAAAGTGATGAGCAAGATGAGGTGGAGACAGGTATGGATCTTTCTAGAACCTGAAGCATCATATCTCCCCCACCCCCATCCCCGGGGACATAATGAAGGAAGAATTTCCTGGAAGGCTGGTAAACACTGCCCGAGGCAGAAGTCCAGGACTCCATGAGCTGAGTGGAGCTGGGGAGGGAGCGAGGGGCAGACAGGTCTGCAGGGTCCCCACAGTGGGGACCGACCAGGCCGGATGTGCGGTGCATGCAGGCGGCCTCTCCTCATTTCTGCCCTGTCTGTGCTTCCACTAAACACACTGGTCCAGGCGGGGGTCGGGGGGAGACAGGGCTCAGCCCAGGATCGGGGCTCTGTGTGAAGTTGAAGCTCAGCCCAGACGTGGGGCACAGCTGGGACTCAGCGCAGGCTGCACTGGGGATCAGTTTGGAGTCAGAGTTGATTTCAGGGTCAGGACCTCAGCCTAGGGTCAGGACTGAGTCCAGAGTCGGGGTTCAGCTGGGGTCAGGGCTAAGTGCTCCCGCCCACCTCTTCCAGCTCCATTTCTCCCATTCAACTGGTCAGTGCCTCTCCCCCCCAAACCCTCGGCGCGCAGCTGCCTGGCTGGGCTGTGGCGGAGAGTAGCGCCATCAACTCAGTCTCCTCCCTGCTGCCCCTGGGGCCTGGGAAGGAGTGAGGGCATCCCCCAGACAGGGCCCGGGCCCCACCTCCAGCTTCATCTGCACATCCTCCCGAGCTGTGGCCACATGGTCCAGGTGCTTGCTGGCTGACTCCACCTGGCTACAGTAGCGGCCGTAGACAAGGAACCTGGCGGAAGGACAGGCGGCCGGGTCATGGTGGCCCGTACCCTGGGCAGGCCAATCTGGGTATGAGCCCAGGCCCCGCCTCTTCCCAGATGGTCTGAGCCTCAGTCTCCCCATCTGTAAAATGGGCATACCAGTGGCACCTCCCACATGGAGCTACTGAAGCATGGAAAGCTCTTAGCACTTGGTATAGTGTC
Organism: Crocuta crocuta; assembly: GCF_008692635.1. Lineage (NCBI taxonomy): Eukaryota > Metazoa > Chordata > Mammalia > Carnivora > Hyaenidae > Crocuta > Crocuta crocuta. Next base: position 203,336 of record NW_027527386.1, read on the forward strand.
TCCTCAGTGCTCACTCATTTAACACTTATAGAGCAGTCACTGTGCCAGGTCCTGTGCTGAGTACTTCATGGTCAATTTATTCCATCCTCACCACACCCTAGGAGGTACATTCCTGCACGACATGGATTTTACAGATGGGGCAGCAGGCACTCCGAGAGGTTAAGTGACTTTGCAGTGCCACACAGCCCGACAGAGGCAGAGCTGGGGGCCGACCTACAAACGGGCAGTCCCTTGCCCATGAGTGAAGAAGGAGAAGCCCTGCCTATCCAGCAGTCTCTGAAGGCAAGGTCTTCCATGTGCCCGGTGTGGACAGGCCAGGGTGACTTCCAGGGGTCTGGGCTGGCCAGCGGGCTCTCACCTCTCCTTGTATTTGATGAAAACCTGGTAGAGGGTGGGCGCCCCGGGGGCAGCCAGGGCTTCCTTCATCTCCTTTAGGAAGAGAGTGTGCACGCGAAGCAGGTCCTACTCGGAGGAAGGAGTGGGGGCTGGGGTTCAGGAGGCCCATCCTACAGTGCTCAACTCCCAACCCCCACACTCCAGGGACAGGTGGAGCCAGCAGGGTGTCCCCACTGGACAGGGACCCAGGAGGGCTAGGGACCGGCCAGCTCACCTCAATGTTGATGAAGATGATCTCAATGTCTTGAGGTTTCAGGAACCGTTGCAGGGGCTTCATGAAATGCTGCGGGGGGCGGGGGGGTGAGAAGGATGAAGGGGGCCAAGACCCCTCCCTCCAGCCCAGTCCCAGGGAGCCAGGGTCAGAAAGGGACAAACAGAAAGAGAGACTGAGAGACAGAGAGCGATGGAGAATGTCCACCCCAACACCTGTCCACGGCTCTTCACGGCAGCGTTATTCACTACACCCAGAAAAGGGGGAGCGACCGAAATGTCCAGCAATGGGTGAATGAATAACCAGGTGTGGTCCCCACCCACTGGAACCTCACTCAGCCACCAAGAGGAGCGAAGCGCTGACACACGTGGGCGGACCCTGAACACATGACGCTTGGTGAGAGAACGAGACACGGCGGCCACATCGTGTGTGAGTCCTCGTGTGTGAAATGCCCAGAACAGACACATCATGGAGACAGAAAGTAGATTAGCGGTTTCCAGGGCCTGGAGAAGGGCGGAGGCGTAGGGGGTGATGGTACAGGGGAAGGGTTTCTTTGGGGAGGGCCAATGATGACAATGTTCTAAAACTAAACAGTGGTGATGGTTACACAACCTTGTGAATAAACCGAAAACCACTGACTTGTATACCTCACATGAGTGACTTGTACGGTCTATTAAGTTCATCTCAATAAAGCATTGTTGAGAAAGCAATGGCCAAAGGGAAGGAAATGGAAGTCAGAGAGACCGTAACAGAGACAGGCGGACAGAGAGAGGATACAGGAAAAGATACAGACAGGGATAAAGGGACACGTAGGGAAAGGAAGACCGAGGAAGAAGCAAGGAGAGACCCAGAGGAGAGACAGATCAAGACAGGCGAGAGCGTGAAGGAGAAAACCAGGGGCGAAGAGAGATGAAGAAACAGAACAATGGGGACAGAGAAGAGCCCCAGGCCCGCTCGGGACACTGGGGCTTGCGGGCACCGCCCAGAGGCCGCAGCTCGGGGGTCACGCACCCGCCCGCCCAGCTCCCGCGCATGCGCGCACCAAGGGCTGCGTCGGAGCACGCACCTGTTGGATGGAGCCCAGCGTGTCCGTGTACTTCTCCTCCGTCTGCTGGATCTCTCGCAGGCAGCAACACCGCTTGTCATACTCTGTCATCTTGGGCTGAGAGTGGGGAGGACAGGTCGGTGTTTTGGGGGGTGTCCGGGGCTGCACGCCCCCCTCCCCCGCCCACGAGCGCGCCCAGACGCCACGCTGCGCCCCACGCACCGGCATGGGCACCGGCTCGGAGCGCATGAGGTCTTCGTAGATCTCATCGCCCTCCGCCTCCTCGTTCTCCACGCAGTCATACAGGTCCTCATCCTCCTCCACCGTGTCGCTGCGGGGTGCGGGGTCAGCTAGGGCCACCGGGGCCACCGGAGCCCTCCGGCCAGGGACCCCTCAGACCCTCCGGGACAGCGCCATGACCCCTGAGACACCCCCTCTCCCCGGGCAGGGTGGTGGTCCCAGACACTCACTCAATCTGGTCAGACAGGCCGCTGTAGATGTCCTCGTCACCCACAGTATCCTCCTCAGTGGGGAAGGGCCTGGGGAGCCAGGACGGCGTGAGCCCGAGGTCGGGGGTCAGGGGGTGGGGACTTCCCGGAGGGGTGGGATTGGAGCCAGATCAGCCCAAGGGTGCCAGCCCAAATGGTTACTCACATGATCCCCTTATTCTGGGCAATTGGGGTCCAGGACAGAGCAGACAGGGTGTAGATGACCTGTGACAAGGGCCATGGCCGCTCAGCAAGCCGCTTGCCCACCCACGTGCTGGAACACAGGCTCGGACTCCAACCCCCGAGGCTCAGTATGATGGTTGGACTCCATGCCCCTGCGAGCCTGGTCGGGATTTTGTCCACCCACCACGGGATCCCTTACTCTAGGCAATCCTCATACCCACTCAGAAAGGATAGGATGGTATTATTCCTGGGTTACAAAGGAGGCACCTAGGCCTCAGAGAGGCATGGCCGCAGATCTGAGGTCACACAACCAGTAGCAAAGCAGGGACCAGAACCCAGCCAAGGTCTTTGTATCTGACGTATGGCTTGGTCTGACCTACCTGCTCTTCCCCCCAACAGCACTTAGACTTCCCAGTGTAGATGTTCATGGAAATGGCCTGAAATCCAATCTTCCAGCTCTCTATGCCCAGCTCATGGGGAAGTTCAGCACCAGCTTACCTTCCCAAAATCCTGGACATCGAAGAGGTCAAAGGCCTCAAAGAGTTCACTCCGCTTGAGGCCAAACTTCTCGCAACAGGTAGACAAGAAGGTACGAATATTCTTAAGGCACAGGAACTGTGAGGAGAGACAGAAATGGGAGTGGGGAAAACATAAAAGGAGGCTGAACCCTGGGCAGTCTCACTTGGGAACGGCCCGGAAGGGGGAGAAGAAGGCACAGCCTCCCTCTCAGTAAGCCACACCCTCTTCTGATAAAGATCAAGCCGTACCTGAAGCTTGATCTACCCCTGAAATCCTTTTTTATTGAGGTAAAAGTCACATAACATAAAGTTAACCATTAACTGATAACAAAATGTATTATATACATACAATGGAATACGACACAGCCAGAAAAAGGAGCGAAATTTTGATTTACGCTACAACATGGACGAATCTTGAAAACATTGTACTCAGTGAAATAACCCAGACACAGAAGGATAAGCCAGAACAATTAATATATGGTTCCACTTATATGAGGTCCCTAGAGTAGGCAAATTAAGGGAGCCAAAAACTAGATGTTAGGGGCCAGGGTTGGAGGAGAGGGTGGGGAGTTAGTGTTTAATGGGGACAGAGTTTCTTTTGGGGAAGAGAAACAGTTTGGGTACCGTGGTAATGGTTACACAGCATTGTGAATGGATTTACTGCTACTGAATTACATACTTACAAACAGTTAAAATGATAAGTATTCTGTTACTTATATAGTCCCCAAATTGTTTATATAAATTTGTATTTGTATTTATCAATATATGAATATCATTCTATTTATGTAGATATAATATTGTGTATCTTTTACTGTAATAAGAAATCTAACCATTAACCATTTTAATTTTTTTTAATTTTTTTAATGTTTTATTTATTTCTAGGAGAGAGAGAGAGAGAGACAGCGTGAGCGGGGAGGGTCAGAGAGAGAGGGAGTCACAGATCTCCAGGCTCTGAGCTGGCAGTCAGCACAGAGCCCGACGCGGGGCTCGAACCCACGAACCGTGAGATCATGACCTAAGCGAAAGTCGGACGCTTAACCGACTAAGCCGCCCAGGCGCCCCCCATTTTAATCTTTTAAAGTTTATGTATTTATATGGGGCGGGGAGAGGGGCAAAGAGAGAAGGGGAGAGGAAATCCCAAGCAGGCTCCACACTGCCAGCGCAGAGCCCAAAGTGGGGCTCAAACTCACGAACCATGAGATCATGACCTGAGTCGAAGTAGGATGCTTAACCGACTGAGCCCCCAGGCGCCCCAAACCGCTAACTGTATTAAAGTGTGCACTTTGGGGACATTTAGTACATTTGCAATATCATACAGTGATCAACCCATCTGCTTCCAAAACACTTTTCTCAGCCCAAAAGGAAGCCCTGTACCCATTAAGCAGTCACCTGTCATTCCCCACGCTCTTCCTTCTCCCTGGGAACCAGTGTCTGCTTTCTGCCTCTATGTATTTACCTATGTCCATAACCGATCAATGGAGAAACAAAACGAGGCATATCGACACAATGGAATATTCTAAAGCCATAAACAGCAACGAAGTACTGACACGTGCTACCATATGGATAACCCTCAAAAGTGTGATGCCCAGTGAAAGCAGCCAGGCTCAAAAGTCACACGTTGCACGGTTCCATTTACAGGAAACATCTCCAAACTTTGCAATTTCATGAGCCAACACATTCCTTTCTTGTTTAAATCAGTCTGGGTTGGGTTGTAGCGACTTGCAACCAAAAGATATTGACGGGACGCAGCAGTCAGGCCTGCAGGCTGCCGCTCTGGGTTCGGGGTATTTGGTGCCATCGTAAACAAGCCCTCGCACTCTTGAGTTTGCCTTACGCCAACTCATCCAAATGTCCCAATGGGCCCAGCTCTCTCTAAGGTCCCCAGATCCTACAGAATCTGAACCACATTTCTTGACCACAGTTTTACCTCACTGCCTTGCATAAGCATCCACCATGTTCCCACACACCAATTCCCAGCTGTGTGTGTGTGTAATATATACTTAGTGTGTATATAATATTGTATATATTAAAGGCATACTGTGTGATGATTAGATATGCATATTCATAATGAAATGATTGCTACAGTCCAGCGAATTAACATGGCATCTTCTCACACAGCCACCACTGTGTGGGGTGAGTGGACCTGAAATCTACTCTCTCAGCATATTTCCAGTGCTAAGAGAGTAAGACTCAGGGCAGCAGCTACATCATGCCCGTACATTAGAGCCCTAACTGATTCATCTTCCCTGACTGCAATTTTGTGTGTTTGACCACATTTTTCTCATGCTCCCCCCTCCCCCAGCCAGTGCCTACTAAGCTTCTACTCTCTGCTTCTAGGAGTTTGACTTTCTCTCTCTCTCTCTCTCTCTCTTCTTCCTTTTGCCTCTCACTCCTCCCCTCTCTCATATTCTCTCTCTCTCTCATGGAATTCTCGCAACAATCCTGCAAGTACTCTTATAGCGTCATTTTGTAGATAAGGACACTGAGGCAAGGACAGCCAGCCAGAAGACAAACCCAGGCCATGTGACTGCAGGCACTAGACCATGGCAACATATGGGAATCAAATCAAGACACAGTGTGCTCAAACTTCCATCTTCAGACTGTATCTTCTCAATTATTGCTGCGTCCACGGTATACCTAACCCATCATCTATGTGAATGCAATTTAAATAAACTTTAACTGAAATAAATGTATTTAAGAAGAGGACTTTACATCCTACTATCAACAAACAAACAACCTAGGATCATTTGCTATAAAAAGAAACCAGTGTAAAATAAATATGATGTAAACAATGTTATTAAACACCAGCTGGATATTCTGTTGCCTACCCAAGGCTTGTTCTCTCTCTCTGTTCAAAAGAGATTAGACACAGTTAGAGATGCATAAAAAACAGCAATTCAAACTCCATTTGTGATAAAGAAAGAGAGAAAGAAAAAAAAAAAAAGACCCCTGGCAAAGTAAGAATGGAAAGGGATTTCTGTAACCTGATAAAGAAAGCATCTTCAAAAAATCTTAAACCTTTGTTTTAAATAAAAAGCAAAACATTATATATATATTTTTTATTTATTTCTAGGAGAGAGAGAGAGAGACAGCGTGAGCAGGGGAGGGTCAGAGAGAGAGGGAGATACAGACTCTGAAATAGGCTCCAGGCTCTGAGCTGGCAGTCAGCACAGAGCCCGACGCGGGGCTCAAACCCACGAACCGCGAGATCATGACCTAAGCGAATGTCGGACGCTTAACCGACTAAGCCACCCAGGCGGCCCCAAAACATTATATTAATGGGGGAAATGTTGAAAAGATTCCCTGGCATTTGAAATCAAAACCAATTAGGGCTGCTCCCATTACCATTTCTAGGCAACGCTGCATTGAAGATATTACCCTGCACTACAAGACAAAATGAAAGGAAAAAAGAAGGGAGGAAGGAAGGAAGGAAGGAAGGAAGGAAGAGAGAAAAGGAGAAAGGGAGGCAGGGAGGGAGGGAGAAAGCAAAGAAGGAAGGAAGGAGGAAGGGAGGAAGAAGACAAAGGGCATTCTCCAGAAGACACCATTGTCAACACAGAAAGCCCAAAAGAATGTAGACAGATAACCAGAATCAATACAACAACTTAACAGTGTTCGTGAATACACCATCAATATACAAAGTTTACTGTGTGTTGGTGCATTAGCAAAAATTAACGATAAAATGTTATTTTTTAAACAGATAACACTTGCAAAATACTAGAATAAGCAAAACTAATCTACGGTGATAGAAATCAGATCAGTGGTTGCTTCTGGGGTGGGAAGGGTGGTGGAGATTGACTCAGAAAGGCCACAAGCGATGGAAACACTCAGCATCCTGATAAGGCTGTGGATTGCCCAAGTGTATACATTTGCTAGAACTGATTGAGCAGTAAACTGAAGAACGGAGCACTTCACTACGTGAAAATTGCACTTCAATTTTAAAAGGATACCATTTTGGGGGAGAGGGAGGGAGGCAAACCATGAGAGACTCTTGAATGCTGAGAACAAACTGAGGGCTGATGGGGGTGGGGGAGGGGAAGGGGGGTGATGGGCATGGAGGAGGGCACTTGTGGGGATGAGCACGGGGTGTTATATGAAAACCAACTTGACAATAAACTATTTTTTTTAAAAAAAAGGATACCATTGACTCTAGCCTATAAATAGTCAAACAAACATATAAAAAAGCTAGTGAGCTGTAACAAATCTAACATAGTGAGAAACTCTTTTTTGAAGAAAATTAAAATCGTATTGAAAAACATGAAGGAAGGTCTATACAAATAGAGTGAACTATGTACTAATTCTTGTCTAGAAAGACTCCATAGTTAAACTTTTTCATCCTTCTCAAAAACTGAGCCGTGGATCCAATGCAATCTCAATTAAAATCTCAGAGTGGTTTCTCACTGACCTTGGCGCATGAATCCTAACATGTATGGAAAAGCACAGTCACAAATAGCCAAGACAAGTCAAGCCAAGAGGAAAAGTAAACTGTGACTCACATCAAGACTCAGCGTACATGTAAGGTAATGAAGACACTGTAATTGTAGTAGTCAGCCTCCAAGATGGCCCCCGGTGGTCCACAGATCCCACGACTTGTATCACTTTTGTAACTGCCTCGTTCTGTGTGACTAACAGAGTATGGTAGAAGTAACAATATGTGATTTTCAAGGCTGGGTAACAAAAAGCATTGTAGCTTCCACTCTGGCCTCTCGGATCACTGGCCCGTGTTGTGAGAGCACTCACTCGGCCCTACAGAGACATCCAAGGGGAGAGGAACTCTGAGGTTCCACGTGGCTGAATCCCCCAGGAAGCAGATCCTGTAGCCACAGTTGAGCCTTCAGATGCCTGCAGCCTCATGAGAAACCCACCCACGTGCCTCAGTGAAACAGCACTGCCTTCTGGAGCCCCCAGCCCTTCCGGGGAGGCACCCTCTCTTGAGAGCGTAGCCTCTTCCAAAGCGTAGATGAAGAGTTTGGCACGCATAGGTTTGTTCAGTCCTCTCGGCAACGTGGCTACTGAGGTCTAGGAGGCACGCTCTAGCAACGTCTGTCCTTCTAGCTGTTCCAGCCCAAAGTGTTGGGTCACCTTGGCTCCTCTCTCTTTCATCCACTTCCAATCTATCAACAAATCCTATCGGTTCCACCTTCCAAATACAGCCAGGATCCCGCCCCTTCGCTGCACCTGCCTGGCCCAAGCCACCATTATCGCTCCCTACTTTGTTGCAATGGCCTCTTTATTTTTATTTTTTTTTTTAATTTTTTATTTATTTTTCTTACAAATAGTTTATTGTCAAGTTGGTTTCCATATAACACCCAGTGCTCATCCCCACAAGTGCCCTCCTCCATGCCCATCTCCCCCCTCCCCCCCACACCTATCAGCCCTCAGTTTGTTCTCAGTATTCAAGAGTCTCTCATGGTTTGCCTCTCTCCCCCTCCCCCACTGTTTCCCCCCTTCTTCTCACCCACGGTCCTCCATTAAGTTCCTCCTAATCCTCCTATACGTGCAAACATATGGTAACTGTCCTTCTCTGCCCGACTTATTTCGCTCAGCATAACACCCTCAAGGTCCATCCATGTTGCTACACATGTGCAATGGCCTCTTTATCATACCCTTGTTTCTGCCCCAGGACCTGTATCATTTATTTTCAAATGTTGTCAAAACCTTCCCAAGACTCCCATCCTACTCATATGCAAACCACAAGGCCCCATACAACCTGCCCCATCCCCTCCCCCTTCTCCTCCTCCCTCTCTCCTCCTCACTCACTCTGCTCCAGCCACACAGGCCTCCTTGGTGTTCCTCCAACATGCCAGGCACAGCTGTGTCCCAGGGCCTTTGCACCATCTGTTCCCTCCTGCTCAGAATGTCCATCCCCAGTTAACACGCTGTTTCCCTTCCTTGTCTCTTTCAAGGGTTTTGATGAAATATCACTTCTCCATGAGACCTTCCCAGTCCCTCTACTTAAAACTGCAACACACACACACACACACACACACACACACACACACACCTAGCACTCTCCATCGTCTCCTCTGCTTTGTGTTTTTTTCTGGGGCACCATATATTTCTCTTATTTATTTTGTTATTGTCAGTCTGTCCCCCCTCACACACTAGAACATCAGCTCCACGAGGAGAAGATTCTCAGTACAGCGTGTTCACTGCTGTGGCCTCAACACCTAGTACGATGCCTGGTACCAGGAACGAGATGCTCAGCCTAAGGTGGTGGACGTGTGGGTCCACAGTTTATGGGTGGGACACCTGAGCCTCAGTGAGGGTACACCACTTGCCCGAGGCCACACAGGAAGGAATGAAGAGCCTGACACACGTTCTCGGAGCCCGGAGGCCGTGCCCGTAATCACCGTGCCACCGTGCTTCTGTGAATGTCCCCAGGCTGCCTCCTGACGCCACGCAGGAGGTTCGGCACATGACAGGAACCACAGGTAACGGTCTCCTGCCCGGCAGCCTTTGCAGGGCTACAGGCTGGCTCCAGACGGGGCTCGCAAGTCACCAGGGGGCAACACATCAGTTGGCCTCATCTGGTCAGAGGGAGGAAGTTCCCTCCTGACCTAGGGGAGATCAGCTGAGCCTTGGGACTTCTTCCCCCCAGTCATGTGACATCTCAAGGGGGGAAAGGGGCTATGACTCATCAGCCCTTCTGGCTGGGGCAGGGCCAGCTGAAGAAAGGGGCTCCATCAGACAGCAGGAATGACTGAGGTCAGACCACCAGAAGGACTTCTCGGTAGCCCAAGGCGTGGGAGAAGGTGGCAAAGGACGGGAGGCCTTTTAACCAAAGGTAGGAGGGACGTGTGAGTACATTTCCTCCCCTGTTGGTGAGGCGAACCCCTCGGCCCCCCTCCCCCTTCCACCAGAAAGAATATCATCACAGAGTTGGGCTGGCATCTTGCCCATATGCAAATCAGCACCCAGAGACTTCTCCTTTGCCTGCAGCACCACCCCTGCCCAAGATGAAAGAGCCACAAAGTTTGGTTAGCTTGCCGCCCTCCTCCAGGGAGCCAGTGTGCAGGGACAGAGAGGCCCCGTGTGGTGGCTGGGGGGCAGGGAGCAGGAGAGGGACCCAGAGCTGAGCACGACTGCTGCAATCATCTCCCCCACCCCCACCCGGGCCCAGGGAGCCACCGGAAACAGGAAATGCCTGTTACCAGGGCCTGCTCAGGGAGACAGAGGAAGGGGGGCCTCTGCGCTCAGCCCATAGCCCCTGCAGACCAGACTGCAGACCAGAGAGGGTGGGCAATGCTGTGCATTTTCTGAAGCCTCGAGGCAGGGGTGCAGAGCATACACTCCTCATCCTGGCCTTCAAAACCTCCCCCGTGCCAGCCTGTCTCTCTTCTCTCTCCTCCCGTCTCACCCCAGCACACACTCAACTTCTCAGTGCCTGTCAAGGGGGTCAGAGAGACACGGCCCAACACCCAGCCCAGCAGCCGCCACGCGGAAGAACCCTGGATGGATCACTGCACCATCTGCTGTCTCCATTTCTGCATCTTCGCACTGGGAAGGAATATACCAACTGAATCTCCACTCCAGTAGCTGGCCCAACAGCCAGGCTCATTCATTCATTCATCCATTCATTCAGCAAGCATGTATTGAGTGCCTACTGTGTGCCAAGCCCCGGGGCCCGGTGGTGGCCAAGACAGACAGAACCCTATCTCTACAAACCTTATATCTAGTGGGAAGACGGACACTGAGCAGTTAAGGACATGAATAACTGATTGCTTACGACAGTGGTGTGTGAGCATGGGAAACAGGACAGGGAGGGGCTGTGGGAGGGATCTGGTTAAATGGGAGAGGTGTCTGATAAAGACAAGGACCAAGGGATGGCGAAGAAAGAGGAGCAGGGGTCCAGGCAACCCTCACATACTGGCGGCTGGGATGTCAAAGGTGCACCGAGTTGGAAGAATGGCTTGGCAGTTTCTTAAAAGGTTAGACATTGCACCTACCACACAACGTATTCTCCCCACCCCCACGGCGTGCACACAGAGAAATGAAAGCAGGTGTTCACAGCAGCCATAACCGTGGTAGCCAAAACGTGGCGACAGCCCAAGTGTCCGTCGACGGGAGAAAGGATTAGCAAAGTGTGGGGCGTCCATGCGCTGGAATGCTAGTCAGGAAGAAGGTTTGAAGGGCTGATACACACGGCACCTCGATGAATCGCAAAAGAACATGGTGAGTGAAGAAGCAGACTACCGGGGCGCCTGGGGGGCTCAGCCAGTTAAGCCTCCAATTCTTGATTTTGGCTCAGGTCATGATCTCACGGTTTGTGAGTTCGAGCCCCGTGTTGGGCTCCACACTAACAGCACGGAGCTTGCTTGGGATCCTCTGTCTCCCTCCCTCCCTCTCCCTGCCCCTACCCAGCTCATGCTTCATGCTCTCTCTCTCCCTCAAAATAAGTAAATAAACTTAAAAAAAAAAAAAAAGAAAGAAGCAAACTAAAAGGGTACATAAGATCAGATGGGGCCGCATGAGAGAGCACTCTAATCTTGCAACCACCCCCTTCATTGATTCAACAAATATTTATTGGGCATCCCCTATGCCTCAGGTACTGATTCAAGTTCTGGGGATATAGTTGTGAACAAAAGGGATATGTACACATCCCTGCCAGCGTGAGGCTGACACTCTGGTAGGAGACACACAACCAAAGTGCTACACGAATATGTACGTGGAAGGTAGTATTAAAGAAAAAAAGTAAGAGGGATTAAAGGGATGGAAAGTGACAGGAGGGGGTGTGGTTTTAAATAAGGAGGTCTGGGAAGCTTCGCTGAGAATGTGATGTTGGAGCAAAGGCTCGAAGGATGGAATGATCCAGGTGGGTGCCTGCAGGAAAAGCATTCCAGGCAGAGGGAACAGCCAGGAACAAAAGCCCTGAGGCAGGACTCAGCCTGGTGCAGAGGAAGAGGAGGTCAGAGGCCACTAAGGCTGGAGCAGAATGAGAAAGGGGGAGTGGGGGGGGGGTAAGCAAAGGGCAGTGTCAGGTGCTGATTTCCCAAAACTGGAAAGCAAAACTGCGTCATCAAAATGAGGCAGGTGCTTGTCCCCCGAGCATCCCACCCTCTGGCTGTATCTCAGAGTCCCTAAGAGGGAAGCACAAATGGTTGATGGCTTTCCCCCAATTCCCCCGGGCCCATGCTCCAACACAGATCACCCTGAAGGGAGCAGCCCCACATCTATTGGGGTGCTGGATATGTACTCATGTGGGGATCATTCTGAGCCCCTGGGGAAAACAGACACAAGAAATCCAACCCTGGTGGATTTCTGGAAACACACTGTCCACTGAGGAGCCACGAAGGTGCTGTGCTGTTCCACCAGGACTAGAGGTGACACGGAGGAAGCCGGGGACATAATTACTGCAGGCAGATCGCTGATGAGTTGTCTAGAGGAAGACTGATGAGCTGTGTGCTGGTGGAGAGTCCTAAGAAAGGAGATCTGGCTTTGATCTAAGATTGAGCTGAACTCCAAAACCGCCAGAGCCGTTAGAGCTAGAGAGGACCCTGCCTTGCAAAATAAAGCCATTGCACTTCATGTGTTCTCAGTGACAGCAGTGACAGCAGCTCCTGTTGAGATAATACACCCTGAGCTCAAAGAGGCAGTCACTACGGGGACCGTCAGCCTGATTGCTCTCAGATCCATTCCCTGCCTGCCATTTGCTCTACTCCCTAGCAAAGGGAACTACATTTCCCAGGCTCCTTTGCACCCTGGCTTCCAGGTAGGCTTAGTCAATGGGAGGTCCAGGCAAGAGACCAGAGGGCGGGAGGAAGAGAAACCAGGGCATTTCTTCCTCTCTTGCTGTGCCTCTTTGGCAGCAAATATGTCTCCTTCCTGGTCTCAGCTCCCTGGCTCCCCTGAATGGCTCTGGCCCCTGGAGGCCAGTCACACCACCTCTTCTACTGCTTCTCCAGCCTAGTGGCCACTCTCTGGGTTACCTCTGTATTCCTCATCTGCCTTCTCAGCTCCCCCATCACCCATTAGCCATTCCCTGAACTAAATCCTCTCTGTCTAAAATATCTAAGATGATTTCTGCTTTCCTGGCTACACCCTGACTGAGAAAACCAGAAACTTGAAGCCAAGACTATCTTCATAACCACGTAAAAGGTTCATATGTCCCCTCAAAGGGGCGATATTCATATAGGGCTAATGGTCACAGCTTTGTGGTTTCAAATCCCAACGTAGCTACTTGTCAACTTGAGCAACTCACCTAAACTTTGCATGTTTCCACTTCCTCATCTGTGAGACTAGGGATAATAATGAGTAACAGCCTGTGCTTTCCAAAGACGGTCACAAACATATCCCCCACCCAGCATGTTCTTCTGCAGTGTGACTTGTCTGCAGAGTCGGACTCCTCTGCCCTTGAATCCAGGCTGATTTTGGCGACTGCAGCAAAGCGACACTATGTGGTCTCTAAGTAGGTCAGCAGCTTCCATCTGGAGAAACACTTGGTCTCTCCACACTCCTTCTCAAAATCCAGTCACCATGTTGTGAGGAAGCCCAAGCCACATGGAGAGCTCACACACCCGCGCTCCAGCCACCAGCCCCAGCTGAGCTCAGCCTTGAGTCACCCCAGCCCAGACTCCCAGTGTACGGGCGAAGGGTGCTCCGGCTGATTCCAGGGCTCACACGCTCAAGGCTTCTCATCGTGGGGCTGACAGACCATCATCTCCATACTCCATTTGAATCCCTGACTCACAGAATCTGTGAATGGGTTTGCTGTGAAAAACAAATGAGGTAATACGTTTTACGTACTTTCAGGGACACTCGCACATCGACCCTGTTTCTATTATTTACTATACTTTCCAACACTATTTCCATCCACTTCAGTAAAACTGTTCTTTTCAAAGTACCAACACATCACTGTGGATACACTTTCCTCTTTTGGCCTCTGGATACTACATCCTTCTGGCTTTCCTCCTGAGTCACTGGCTGCCTTCTGACTCCTTGGCTGCTTCTTCCTCCCTCTCCCTCCTCTCCATGCTGCTGTACCCGGGGACTCAGACCCCTTTCCTTCTCTTTTTCTCTCCTCTCCCTCCCCAAATGATCTCGTCCAACCCAATGAGTTTGCTTACCAATCACAACTTTACAACCATTCGCTCACCTAATTCTTCTAACAGACCTATATGGCATGGGCTATCCTGACCCCCATTTGAAAAGTGGGGAGACTGAGTCACAGAAAGGTTCAGTTAGTCATCCAGGATCCCACAGTCAGGACTGGAACTCAGACCCCCGTTCAACTAGAGTCATAGCCCCTCAAACAGGGTTTTTCAGCCTCGGCATGAGTGATATTTCAGTGTCAGTCCTGGGATTATAGGGTATTTAGGATATCAGCAGCACCCCTGCTCTCTACCCACTAGATGCCAGGAGCACACAACTCCCTCCCATAGTGACAACCAAAAATACCTTCGGGCATTGCCAGATGTGCCCTGGGAGGGGTGAGTGGCTCCTCACTGCACTAACCATTATGCTGTGCTGCCTTCCTTCTCCATAGTAACTCAGCCCTGTCAGAACTCCTCAAGCCTGGCTCTCCCGAGCCTTCCCATCTTAGCAGACAATGCTCCCATTTGTGCAGATTCCTAAGTTACAAGCTTAGATGACGTCCTGACTCCTTTCGTTCACTTCCACCCCCTCCCCCATCCAGACCATCAGAAATCCTGACTGGCGCAGCCACCGAAATGGGAGCCCATGCATCGATCCCAAGCCCTAGTCCACGCCACCATCACATCCCTGTGGGACACCTCCCTCAACTCCCTCTGCCCAGGTACCCTCACTTCCATTTCTACCACCTTTACCGCCTGGTCCCACACAGAGCAGCTAGAAGGACCCCTTTAACTCATCAATCTGCCTAAACCCTCCAAGGACTTTTCCCCAACATGTTTAGTTTTGCACATGTGCCCACAGCCAGGCCGGCGAAGTGCATCTCTCCCAAATCTTACTCCCAGCTTCCTCCCTTCATCATGCACCTTCCTTCAGAGCTTCCTCACCGCAGGGCCTTTGCACAGCATTAGCCTTCCTCCCCGCATTCTTCCCGGAGCTAGCTCCTCATCCTCCAGCTTTCAGCTTGCCTTGACCGCCCTCCCGAAGGATGACCCTGTCCTCCTCTCCGTCTTGACTCCTGGCCTATTTTGTTGGCAGCATTTATTGTAATATTTTGTTGATTTACTGTCTAGAGTGGGTTGAATGGTGCCCCCTCCAAAGATGTGACATCAGATGCCTAGAACCTATGAATGTGACATTATTCAGGAAAAAAATAATAATAAAAAGAGTTTGTAAGGTGTAATTAAGGATCTCGAGATCATGAGATCATTGTGGGTTACTGGGGGGAGGGGTACTAAATCCACCACCAAGTGTCCTTACACAAGACACACAGAGGAGACGCAGGGACACACAGATACAGAGGACACAACCTTGTGAGGACAGAGTGACGCAGGCAGGAGCCGAGCAACGCCTCCATAAGCTGAAGCAGGCAAGGAACAGATTCTCCCCAAGAGCCTCCAGAAGGAGCTCGACCCTGCCCACACCTTGATTTCAGACCCCTGATCTCCAGAACATGAGACAATACACGTCTCTTACTTTAAGCCACCCAGTTTGTGATCTTTTATTAGGGCAGCCACAGGAAACACTCCTGTTCTCCCCCACAAGGCCGTGAACTCAGGGGAGCCGAGAGTGTATCCGCTGTGTTCTTTCCCATAAGCCCTGCACTCAGCACAGGGCCTGTGGCTGCAAAATAAACGATTGTTCTAACTCAGAGAAGCTCACAATCTCTTCTTTATTGTCCCCAGACAGTAATTGTTCATGCAAGTCTCTTTGGACCCTCCCCAAGCTAGGAAGCTCACTCCCTGCAGAACGGAGTTCTGCCCCAGCCCCCTCCCCGGGGGACGTTGGACACTGTCTGCAGACACTCTGTTGTCACAACTCCAGGGGAGAGGGCGCTCCATCATCGGGTGGGTGGAGGTCAGGGATGCCACCAAACATCCTGCAATGCACAGGGCAGCCCTCAGGACACAGAAAGAACGGCCGCCAATGTCAACAGCGCTGACTGGTGAGATCTGCGCGGAAGTTAGTACTTGAGGCCAATATAAACATGGGCTGCCTCCTGACGTCTCTTCCCCACTTCTTCTGCCAACGGACCTCGGTGTCCCCTGCGGAGCCACGCCCCCTGCTCCGAGTCTTGCTCCTTTGGGTGGGGACCTCTCCTGCCCAGCGGCTGGAATGGGCGTGTGACCTCAGCCTGGCCAATCAGAACGTCGTATTCTACCAACCACAACGATTGGTTGGGAGCAGACATGTGACCCTCCCCCCAAAGAAATCAAGTCCAGTCAAGCGTAGATTTGGGCTTGAGCGGCCATTTCCCACCGCACACAGAATTGCAGACAATAAATTTGGAGCAGCAGGTCATCCTTGCCCACCACGATGAGGGGAAAGGATGGCCGAGAATGGAGGAAAACACTAAAAAAACAGAGGAGTTAAGAGATGGGGTTCCTGAGATAGTCAGAGCCCCTGGATCCAGCTGCACCTGAAGACATCTTCTCCTAAGCTTTTTAGTTATGGTAGCTAATAAATACTATTTTTTACTAACCCAGTTTCTGTTGGGTTTTCTGTCACAAGGTCTAAAACTCTTGGGTAAAATTTCTGCAGATAAAGCTCAGCATCTCCTCAAATTTCAAACTTGTCCAACTGAACATCCCTTATTTCTTCCCCAAAGGACCTGACCCCCAAGTTCCTCCTAAAGTCCAGGTCTCAGAACCCCATCCGTGCTATCAAAGGGCAACAGTCCATCTCTGCATTGCGGTGAGATCTTTAGGAGCTCAGCTATGCCCACCCAGCACACCCTTGGGTGCCGCCCATTTCCTAATGCCATTAGTGTTAACAAAGGAGACAAACAGAACTTCTTTTGGCTGTTCAAATATGCTCCAACCTCCCACACTCAATTGGCATGTCACCTCCTCCAGAAGGCCTACCCTAATTGCTTCTGGGGGTTTCCTCCTCTGTGCTCCCACAATGCCCTGGGTTCCACCCACCCATCATAGACTGTGTTCCGCTCTTTTTTAACTGCCCATTTCCTGGTCTGTTTCCATGAGCTGCATGAGGGCCTGTGTCTCGTTCACCGTGGAATTCTCTGTCATCCTGGAGAAGGCCTACTACAAGGAATTGTCTATGATGTGGGTGGTGTCATCATTATCATTACTAGCATCATCATCACTTCCCCATTTTACAGATGAGACAACCAAGAGCAGAAGAAGCCTGGACACTTGCCCAAAGTCACATAGCTAGGAACCAGTAGAAGCTAGATTGATCCCAAGCAAATCTATACTTAACCACTGCTAAACCACTGCCACTGACCAGTAATAAATAAGCACTCAACAAATACCCACCCTCTCAGGGACCATTCGGCAAACCCATAAAGAGACGGATGGTAATTGGCGTTTTTGGCTTTGTAGGTCATAGGGGCTGTCATGACTGCTCGTATTACGGAAGCAGCCCCAGGCAATACGTCAACAAATGTGTGATTTGTTGTGTCAATCAAATTTTGTTTATGAAATGAGGCAGCCACCCCATAAGTGATAGTTGGCTGTTCCCATGTTAAAGGGACAATGAACAGATGAATGAAGCGAAGAGTAAATATTTATTGAGCACCTACTACGTGCCAGGTGCTGTTTTGGGCACAGGGACACAGTTGTGAACCAAACAGACAAAATGCCTTGCCCTGACATCCAGTGGGGGAAGTGGGTCATATGCAAACAAGTAAACACTCTGTAAGTCAGAGGGCTGTAAGTGCTGTAGAGAAAAATAAGAGAAAGTACAAAGTAGGGGGTGTCCAATCTTACATGTAGAAACCAGGGAGGTTCTCTCTGATAAGAAACCTGAAGGAGATAAGAGAACAATATACACAGTGTATATCTGGAGAAAAAACAGACACAGACGTGCAAAGGCCCTCAGACTGGATCAGGCCTGGTGGGTTCTGCGAACACCAAGGAGGCTCTTGCAGCTGGAACAGAGTAAGGAAAGGGAAGAGAGGGAGGAGGGGAGGGCTGGTAGGCAGGCAGAGGCCAAATGCATAGACTCTCCCGGGCCAGAGTGAGGACTGTATCTTTGCCCCAAAGGCAATGGGGAGCCAAGGAGGACTGGGAGCAGAGGAAGGGAAGTGATTTTCCAGCATCCTCTGTGGAACGTCCTGAAGGGTGACATTTCCCAGGTCTAGGCCCAGAAGGAGGTCAGTACACAGAACAAAGTGGAAGAAAAGGAGGCACAATACCAAATGGTGACCCTCCCAGACCTCCAGCTCCATCAACCATAGTAGACGTTTTGAGATGAGGTCTTCCAGTCAACCCAACCCAACCCAACTCACTTTGCTGCGATTTGCCCCCGCCCAGGCTTCCCGGTCCCTGGCTCAATCCCTCCCCCATGGCTGCCTCCAAGCCATGCATCTCTGAAGGCAGCGAGGCATCACTCCAGGGTTCCACGACATTGACTTTTCTGTGTCCACCCAACCCATTTCCTATCCTCCCTGGCTCCCAGCTAAAAAATTCTCAGCCTCTCATGGATTCCCTCCTCACACTCTTCTCCCCTACTTTCTGGGACAGAGAGGGCTCCAAAGGCTTTAGGGAGACAGGGCCATGGGATGGAAGGAGCCTAGGTGCTCAAGGACTTTGTGAAGAAGAGCCACCCTCCTAACCTCCCAGCTGACCCACACTAGACTGTGATGTGAGCAAGAAGTAAACTCTTACCGCCACTGAAGTGTACAGTTTATTGCAGCAGCTAACATCACACACCCTCACTGTGCCTCCCGTTATTTTAGCATTTGCTAAATTCAGCACACCAATCACCTCAATAAGGGATTTAACTTAACTTATCACGTTTAAGGCTCACACAAGCCTGAGATAAAGGTGCTTCCACACTTAATAGATAAGACAACCAGGGCTCAGATAGGTTAAGCAATGCTTTTTTTTTTCTTCAAGATCACAAAGGTAGTAAGTACTGACTTGAAATTCAAGCCAGCCTAATATATAAAGAGTTCCTAAAAGTCAATAAGAAAAAAAGGCCAACAGTCCTAGAAGGAAAGAAAGAAAAAATAAAAAGGGGCAAATGGTAGGAACAAATATTACTCTGCCAAGAGAAAATAGAAGTGGTTCTTAGGCAAAGGAAAGAGGTTCCACCTCACTCAGGATAAGAGAAATCTAACTTGAGCCATAATGAGCTCCATTTATCATCCCTTAAGTTGGCAAAACTCCAAAAGCTTATCAACAGAATAGTCTGTGGAAAGATGAAGGACAATAAGCATCTTATGCTTTGCTAGCAGTAATGTAATTAGAACAGTCTGCATGGGAACAACCCCATATGTAGAACAATTTGCCCGTATCTTCCAAAAACACGAAGGCTCGTACACTTTGAGCCAGCGAATCCTTCTCAGAACATATGCCATGAATATAGTTGCTCACGTGTATGACAGCAAGGACTGTATGTAGCCAAGGACTTTTCTATGTTCTTTAGAGTAATACATTCTCTGTCGCCACAATGCTTAAAGATAGGGATTTATTATCCCGTTTTACAGATGAGGAAACTGAGGCACAGAGAGGTTAGGTAACATGCCCACAGTCACACAGTGGAGTCATCCAAAAGTGACTCATGGGCAAGGTTAATGGCTGCAGTAAATGTATCATAACAGAAGCCTGGCATGATCCAAGTGTCCGTTGATAGAGAGGATGATAAAACAAATGATCACCCAGCTGAGCAGCGGGATAGAGGTGTTTTAGGGTAACTGTGGACAGCAACAACTCCCAATCGGGCTGCCCATGGTTCTAGCCCCCGACTCTGCCGCTCCCAAGCTGGGTGCCCTGAAGCAAGTTACTCAACATCTCTGTGCCTCGATCACTCATGTGAAAAATGAGGATAATTGTACCTAATAGGGTATTATGAAAAATAAACAAATATTAAAAACATGTTTAGAATGGATCGGCAAACTTTTTCTACAAAGTTCTGTACAGTAAATACGTTCAGCTCCATAGGCAGGGGACTCTGTGGCAACTACTCAACTGCACAGCTACATCCAGAATCAGTGGGCATGGCTGTATGCCAATAAAACTTGATTGATAACATCACGCTGTGCTCCAGATTCAGCTGTCGCACTGCAGCTTGCTGGCCCCTGGTTTGGACGAATGCTTGGCACATAGTTAGCTCCACCGAAGTCATCTGTTTAATAAATGGACTATCTGGCATGTCATGCAGTCATTTTTTTTAAAAATGAGGACACTCTCTACGTATTGATTTGGAAAGATTCCCAA
Source organism: Crocuta crocuta (assembly GCF_008692635.1). Taxonomy (NCBI): domain Eukaryota; kingdom Metazoa; phylum Chordata; class Mammalia; order Carnivora; family Hyaenidae; genus Crocuta; species Crocuta crocuta. The sequence continues at coordinate 223,453 of NW_027527386.1, forward strand.
GATGATTATTAAAGTGAAGATATTGATTCAGAAAGATTCCCAAGACGATTATTAAAGTGAGGAGAGCAAGCTATAAAGTAATCAGTGGTATGTACCATCTTCCAACTTAAGGGCGTAGGGTAGGAAATAAGAAACTAAATTCCTATTTGCCTATGTTTGCATTAAAGAAATTCTGGAAGGGGGGGGAGGGGGAGGGAAAGGGNNACTTACGGGGAAGGAAAGAGCTGGGTATCTGAGGGACAGGGCTAGAAGTTAAACTTTTCCCTCTGCACCTTTTTGTGTGTTCAAATATTTGAACCATATGAATGTATTATTTAACCAAATGTTTTAAATAAATGTATTATTTAACCAAATAGTTTAAAGACTCTTGTCGGCTCTCTGGCCCCCTAGCACAGGATTTATCAACCTCAGCACTATTTTTAAAATTTTTTTAGTTTAAAGAGAGAAGGAGAGAGAGAGAGAGAACCAGCAGAAGAGGGGCAGAGGGGGAGAGAGAAAGAGACAGAATCTCAAGCAGGCTCACACTGAGTGGACACGGGGCTCCATCCCACAACCCTGGGATCATGACCTGAGCTGAAATCAAGAGTCAGATGCTCAACCGACTGAGCCACCCAGGCTACCCTCAACCTCAGCACTGTTGATGTTTGGGGCAGATCATTCTCTGCTGTGTAGGATACTGAGCGACACCCCCTGACATCTATCCACTAGATTTCAGTAGCATCTCCCAGCTTTGATGAAACCAAAAATGTGTCCAGACGTTGCCAAATGTCCCTAGGGGGCAAAACCACCCCAGCTGAGAAGTACCACCCCAACCCGAATTCCTGCATGCCGTTATGCTACCCACCCTCCTGCTACCCCACATCCTCCCTAAAAAGACAGTTTATCAGGTGTTTATCCGGTATCAGAGACCGTGCTAGGCAGTACTGAAATAATACAAGTCCTTTCAATAAAGGTGCCATTTTTATCCACGTTTCACAGATGGAGAAACTGAGGCTCAGAGAGGTGAGCCAGGAAGTGGTGGCGTCAGAATGTGAACCCTGGTCTGGCCCATTGGAGCCACGGCCCCGGAGCTGAGCCCCTGTTCTAACTCTCCCGCCCTCCCCACTGCCTGGCCAGTGACCAGGGCATTCACAGGCTGGGCACCTTGACATCATGCAGGGTCCAGCGCCTGCTCTTGCCAGGTCTAATCAGCTCCCGTGCCCTGGCGGGTCTTTCCCACGATGACTGTCACATTCATCCCTTCCTCTCCACTCCCTTGGCCTTCAAGTTCCATCTCTGCCACCCAGAACGTGGACTCCCAGAGAAAGGAGCTGAGTTAGTCTGTCTGCTGGTCAGTGTTCTGCCTATGATGATATGATCCTCTCTCGGCCTCAGATCTCAGAGGGACCACCAAACAGCTTGGAGACTCACTCTGGCCTGACCTCAGTCATAAACCACTCCCACCAGACTCTGTGGGCACCCACGAGCTCTCACCTCAGGGCCTTTGCACTGGCCATACCCGCTGCCAGGAGCACTGTGTCCCCCAATTCACAAGGCTCACTCCTTCACTTTCCCCAGGGCTCTGCTCAAATGTCACCTTACCAGTGAGGCCTCTGGGACCCTCTATTCAAAAGTGCAACCCGCTCACTCCCCGGCTCCCTCTCCTGCTTTGTTTTGTCCCCTCCCCACAAGTTAGACATTTCCTTATTTGCATACTGTCGGTCTCACCCACTACCATTTGGGCTCCTGGGTGACAGTGTGTGTGCGTCCTTCCCACTGCCTCAGCACCAAGAAGAGGCCTGACATACATCGTAACTGGTGACAAGTGAATGTGCTCTTCCCGCCCTCTTCCCTGGAAACAGCTGAGAAAAAGCAAAGTGACTCTGAAGAGGAAAAGAGAGAAACGGAGAAGGATCCAAATTCCAGCCAGCGGCTCTGCTCCATCGGGGAGCACCACCCAGCCCTCCCCATTTCTCCCTCTGCCCTTCGCCCTTCCGTATCCCCAATGGCAATGCCACATCCCATGGGCAGTCCACGGCCCCCCAGCTCAAATCAGTTGACAGATGGGCCCCGCTCCGTTCGTGTGGAGCCTCCCTCAGCTTTAATGGAACCACCTTTCAGCTTCCTGCACCCATCCCCGCTAGGAACAGGGCACAGGGCTGAGCTTCGAGGGGAGATGAGACGAACGGGGGGCAGGAAGGCACAGAGCTCTGGATGGGGAGGGACTGGGGGACAGCCCTGTGCAGCTGGAGGCCTGACGCAGCTGGGCACAGGAAGCCAGAGCAATGAGAAAACTCCTATTTACACTGCAAAACATTGCACAGATGTCCCCTCTTGTATAGAGGCTGGCATCACCAGGCAATGTCTGGCCCTTGCCTCATGGGCCCCTGGCCCAGAGCTTTCTCCCTCTGTTCCGGTCCTGACAACACAGGGCTGCGGGGGGGGCTGTGTCTCCCAGTTTGGGAGCACCTTGCCGGCCAGGCCGGGTCCTCGGCACAGCCCAGCACAAAGAAGGAAGCTGTATCCTTGCAGTTCTCCACAACTTCCTTCCTAGATATTAACCCCATGCCCCCATGCCCTTTGTCAGGGAACCAGCTGGAGGCAAGATGCAGGCAGGAGTGGAAGTTCATCCTCAAGTCTATCCACTTCCTCTTTAGCTGTTGTTAGAGCCTCACTGGGGACCCTGACTGCCTGCCAGTCTGGGGCTGGACAGGACCTCTGACTACTTCCCCATCTGCTGGAAGCTGGGAGGTAAGCAAATGTAGGCAAATCTGGGATGGCCTGTGGCCAGAGGGGCTGGGCCTCAGGAGTTCCCTTGTCCTGTTAGGAAGCCCTGCTTAGGCTGAGGAGGGTGGGCCCCCCACCTCTCCAACCCCATGGCCCTGTCCATGGGGAACGCCCCCAGGGACCCTTTGTGGGCGCACTCCCCGAACATTTGCACGTGGCATCTCGGACCAGAGAAAAGGCCCCAGAATGATGCACAGATCCCAGCACAAAGCTTTCATTCCAGAAAGTAGAGCCTGAGGGCTAGTGGCAAGCGTGCCCTCAGGCTCCCAGAGCAGGTGAGGTGGCTAGAGCCCCTGCGCCCAGCACACACAGCTTCCACCCTGCACCCAGGAGACCACAGAGAAGGTGCCACAGACAGCAGACCAGTCACCCTCCTCCACCCCCACCACATTCAAATAGGGATTTGAATATGTTTCCTGAGCCTGGCTTGGTCCGTCCACCCTCCTGGGCCCTGGGCCCTTGCAGAAGCCCCTACAGAGAAAGGGCGGCTGTTTCTAGGCTCCAAAGCCCCAGGGCCCACACTTGGGCTCAGGACCAAGGGGTCTTCTCGATGCCACCCAGGGACGGAGAGAGCTAGGAAGGCCAGAGCCCAGGGGCCCACGGCCCCCCACCCGCCCCCCACACACGCCCCACACACACGCCCCACACACACGCCCCAGGCCCAGGCAGGAAGCGAAGGGGAAGAAGATGTGAGGGGAAGGAAGGGGCCCAGGGCCCGGGAGGAGGAGACACATGTGGGGGAAGAAGTTGGTGGAGGCCCCTCCCCCATAGGCAGAAGTGGGGGGTGTCAAAGGAGGCAAAAACCTCAGGCACCCTGTCGGACAGCGGGATGGTTCCCGGGTGTCCCTCAATCCCCCCCCACAGTCCCATCTGGGGCCTTGAACCTCAGTGGGGTCAGCCTGGGGCTTGAGAGCATTAACCCCACGGTTTGCTAGTTCTCAGCCTAGATGTGCACTAACCCAGGGTATATTAACCCCTTCCTGTTCTAACCTCGGACGAAGGACCCCGGAATCTGAGTTGACTGCCCCCTCCATCCCCCACGCCAACCCTCCCCTCCAGGCCAGCCCCAGAAGTGGGAGCATATTCCCTTCTCCATCACATGCCCAGGGTTTCAGCGCATCAGCTCCCCTGGCGCCGGCCTGGGGTGCCCCCCGCAACTGCCAGTGGCAGGCTCACCTGAGACATCTGGGGACGCAGGTTGACCTCGCGCAGGTTGATGGCCTGCGGCAGCAGGTTGTTGAGCAGCTGGCACAGAAGGACGCCATCGCGGAGGGCCTGGGCCAGCTCGCACACCTGCGCGCCGTCCCAGGTCACGCGGTGGCTGGGCGGCAGCACCCGGCACTGGATCAGCCAGTGGGTACACTGGCGCCAGAGCTCCATGGTCGCTGCCTCACCTGGCGGCCCGCGCCCTCGCGGCCTCCACCGCTGCCTGCCTGTGCTAGCTAGCTACCACTTCCTCTTTGCCTGTAACTGTCGCCCCGGGAGGGGGTGGAGGGGGAGGAGCCGGGGGTGGG
>NW_027527386.1:227921-230169 GCF_008692635.1 Crocuta crocuta
GAGCTCAACACAGGTCTAGGCACCTGAGAGTGAGGGGCTGCTGGTGCCTTGCGCCCATATCAAGCTCAAAATCTGCTCTCTTCTGAACCCTCTGGCTTCTGCCTCCATGCTGGTTTGGCCCCCCAACACCCTAGCTTGAATCAACATCTTCTCCTTCCATCCTGGTCCCCAGGATCCCCACTTTGCTCCCGCCCAGTCTGTCCTCCCCACCTCCCTGCAGCCAACAAGGCCCCACATGTCACATCTTGTACCCCTCCTTGCCCTCATGTCTTGTCGGCCACTCACCACTTTCCCTCACTCAGTCTGCCCCGGCCACACAGGCCTCCTTAATGTTTCTCCAACTCATCAGGCCACCCCAGAATCTTGCCCCCCCCAAATCCTGCCACAGGGCCTTTGCACATGCTGCTCCTCTGCCTTAGGCAAGCAACTTCATGGCTAGCTCCCTCACCTCCAGCAGTGCTTTGCTCCATGTCACTGTCTTATGAGATCTTCCCAAATCTCACCATTTCAAATCACAGCCTTCCTTTCCCACTTCCCCACATTAAGCCCTGACCACCATCCAACAAACCTGACATTTTCTATACTTACTTCTTTATTGTCTACTTAGAAATGCGTGTCTCATGTGTTCCCAGCACCTGGCACATATACACCCTCCATAAATATTTCTTGAAAGAATAAAGAAATGGTTGGAAGCTTTTTTTGTGGCTCCACCTCTGACATTCATCCCAAGTCCGTCCATTTATTGCCATGGCCCTGGCCACCACTGTCTCTTTCCTTGTAGACTTCGATGGTGTCGTTCATTAGCCTATTCGTTTAGCAAACACGTACCATCTTCGTAGCCTTTATCCCTACCTGAAATCATCTTGGCTACAAGGTCTCTCTCCACCTCCACCCCACCAAGCCAACTAGACTCCCCTCTCCCGCCCATCTCACAGGCAAGCCCCTTGGATTTTCTTTTTTTTATTTTTCTAACCACTAGGGGGCGCTAGACTCCTACACTGGACATTTCCCCCCTCTACCCTCTGTACCAAAACTAGGCGGGAGGGGGTCAAGGAAAAGACTCTCACCTCAATTCCTCCTCAGCCTCGAGTCCCTTCCACATCCGCTGAGGGGGAAGCCAAGCCGGGAAATCACCAGATTTGCGATCCCACAGGCACCGAAACGTTTCATCCCCAAGCATCCTTGGCGCTCTATGAGTCAATTTCCTCATCTGTAAAATGGGTGACGGTAACCCTCACCGTTTAGAATTATGGTAGGGATCGGAGAAGGTAGGGCTGCACGGATGAAAGCGAGGAGGGCAGGATGGCGCTCCAGGGCTCCGGGTGTGAATCCCTCCTCCGCCACTCACAAGCCGGGTCAACTTGGGCAAAATGGCTTAGCTGCCTCGAGCCTCAGTTTCTGCATCTGGAAAATGGGGGTGATGAAATAGTACCTACTTCACTGACAGGTCTATGTAAAAATTATATGCGTTGAAGCAGGTCAGGCAAGCAGAACAGTCCTGGCATACAGTAAGCGCTCAATAAGTGTTCGTTGTGACTACTGCTTTCAAAACTGTTGTTATTATTGTGAGCCCTCAATAAACGTGGCTGGAGAGTCCTTCCCCTTGTTCCAAATCCACTCCCCCAGCCTTTCCATGCTTGCTCCAGGCATCACGATGGAAGCTCCCCTCCCACCAGGGAAACCACCCGAGTGTCTCCTCTCCATAACCCCCCAGAGCCTAGCTCATCTCCCTCGTGCTGTTACTGGTGGAGGCTGTCGTGTTTTCCCGCATCTGTCTCCACAAACCCGACACCCACTGGAGTTCCCTTCCCGGAAACCCGGGGGGACGGTCCGGAGGAAGCGCACCTCTCTCTACGTCACAGCAGCCGCCACACCCGCGCTTGGAGAGAGCCCGTAAGGGGCCGCCCTGGCCCCGCGCGGAACCCTGGGAGGCGAGGAGAGCGACACCCCTCACCTCGTCTCTAGGGGTCAGGGGGACTTAGGACCAGCCTGCGGGGAGTAGAGGAGCAGAGCTCTAAGGGGCGGGACTAAGAGGGGAGAGGAGAGTGTGGGCGTGGCCAGCTCATGGGGGTGGAGCGACGTTCCAGGCGGCGGGGCCCTAGGGAAAGGCTGGGCGGTGTTTCCTAAGGGGGCGTGGTTTATGGGAGGTAGTTTCTCCCAAGGGGCGTGGTTAGCGCCAAGAACGCCTCTAAGGGGGTGGGGCGGGGGCGGGGCCAGAGCCTGGGAGGCCACCGTTGGAGGCGGGGCT
>NW_027527386.1:230392-239112 GCF_008692635.1 Crocuta crocuta
GGGCGGGGAGGGAGGGGCCCGGAGCCGCAGAGCCTCAGGCCTGGGCCCGGCCCCAGCCTCTCGCCAGCTCCGCGGGTCCCGGCCCAGGTGAGTGAGGGGCCCCAGACACATCCAGAGTCAGGGGATTATTGGGGTGGGAGAGTCCTCTCTTTTCCAGGTGGGGTCACCGGTCTGCAGGGAGGGTCGAGGTGTCGGTCCCTGAGCAGCAGAGGACACAGAAGGGGTCGCCGGGTGCCTGATTGGGTCGCTGTGCGTCACGCATGGCCATGTGCCTAGGCGTACCTGGAAGTGCTCCTCTGAGCGTGTTACCTGTGGAACACGGAAAGTCTCCAGGCTGCCACTTTGCCTGAGGAATCTTTTTAAAGCACAAACCGGGTCGCCCCTCCCTCATCTAAAACTCTTCCATAACCCCTGTTGCATCCCACTAAGATAAAAATTCGGGGTCCACCAGAATGATCTCATGCCTGGCGACCTCCACTTAGCTGGTTGCCCAGTGCGTTTCGGCTACAGTGGCCTCCTTGATGACGTAAAATGTTAGAAGTAAGCTCCATCTCACCCCCAGCCTTTTGCACTTGCTGTCCCCTCCCCCACCACCTTATCTGTCCTTTTTCCAAACCTTTGTGTAACTGTCTCCTTCCCTTTACTGAGATCTCAGCTCCAAAGTCCCCTGGAGGGAGAGACCTACCTGACGATACGCTATTTACAGTAGCTGCCTCCTCCAGCCTTCTTTATCCCATGCTGCTGGTTTATCATCTTCCGTGATTACTCTTAGACATTACCTTCTTTATTCATTGTGTGTTGTTTTGCTGTGTGACTTGCCCACCAGGCAGCCCAGGCCGGGGCCTTAGTCACATTCATCACTGTGTCTCCAGGGTCTAGAACAGGTCCTGGACACAGTAAGTGCTCAACCAATCAGCGTTTGCTCAATGTCAAGTTTGAGTACCCCTGTCTAACTGTGTCCATGTGTCTGTGTGTGCCTGTGTGTGCACATGGGTGTGGTCTATAGGGCATGAATAGCCCCCTTCCTTTCCCCATGCTTGCCCCTACCCCACTCTCTTCCTGATTCTGCTCCCTTCTTCTCTCCCCTGCCCAAATATCCAGAAATTATTCCAAAAGATGAAGGGCAGGAGGAGGACTTATTTGATCTGAATCTGACCCGTGCCCACCCTGAGCAACCCCTTCATCCAAGCTTCCACCCACCAAACTAACCAGAGCCTTGTCAGTGACCCACCTGCATGCCCACTAAAGAGGGCACAAGATAGAGGAAGCTGAGGTTGGGGGAGTCAAGACAGAGGCTGGTCTGGCCCAGCTGACGAACAGGAAGTACACAGACATCCAGGAGACACACCTGGCATTCAGGTATGCAGCACCTGGGGCCAGCTCCCTGCCCAGCTCCCCACCCCTAAAGCCATCTGGGGCAGGTCTGGGAACTTCCTGCCCGTTCCTGGCCCTCAGCCTTGCTGACTCAGGATGTGAGAATCCTGGTGCTGTTTCCCTGCACAGCCCATCAGGCCCAGAAAACCTTAGGGGCGGAGGCAGTGAGAAGCAGACGGCCTGCTTCCTTCCCACCCAGAGCAGGTTTTCTCCACCAGACACACAGAGCCCAAGGCCTGCACAATGTCAAGGGAGCCCCAAAATGTCAGAGACCTAAATTTGGCCATAATAATAACAAAGTGTATCGGCTCCAAAATGTCAGAAACTGCAAAGGCAAAATCGCTGTTTGCTGACATGTCTAGAAAATGCGGTATTTTTATTGTCCTTAAAAATGGTATTATAGGGGCGCCTCGGTGGCTCAGTCAGTTAAGCTTCCTACTTCGGCTCAGGTCATGATCTCGCGGTTTGTGGGTTCAAGCCCTTCATCGGGCTCTGTGCTGACAGCCTGGAGCCTGGAGCCTGCTTCAGATTCTGTGTCACCCTTTCTCTCTGCCCCTCCCCCTCTCATGCTCTGTCTCTGTCTCTTAAAAATAAATAAACATTGGGGCGCCTGGGTGGCTTAGTTGGTTAAGCATCCGACTTTCGCTTGGGTCATGATCTCACGGTTCGTGGGTTCGAGCCCCGCGTCGGGCTCTGTGCTGACTGCCAGCTCAGAGCCTGGAGCCTGTTTCAGTCTGTGTCTCCCTCTCTCTCTGACCCTCCCCTGCTCACACTGTATCTCTCTCTCTCTCTCCTGGAAATAAATAAAAAAAACATTAAAAAAAAATTAAAAAAAAAAAAAATAAACATTAAACAAATTTTTTTAATGGTATTATATTGAAAGGGTACCTGGCTGGCTCAGTCAGAGGAGCGTGTGTCTCTTGATCTCAGGGTTGTGAGTTTGAGCCCCACATTGGGTGAAGAGATTACTTAAAAATAATAATAAAAATAAAATTTAAGGGGCACCTGGGTGGCTCAGTGGATGACTCTTGATTTCAGCTCATGTTATGATCTCACAGTCATGAGACTGAGTCCTGCATCCAGCTCTGTGCTGGGTGTGGAGCCTGCTTAAGATTCTCTCTCTCCCTCCCTCTCCCTCTGCCTATCCCCCGCTCACATTCATTCCCTCTCTCTTTCAAAATACATAAATACGTACATACAATTTTTTTAAATGGTGTGACATTGGAAAGCCATGTATGGGTTAGATGTTCTTTATATCCTAAGAATTCCTGAATGTGCACATAGATGCTAAGAAGTATAGATTAATAAAATAAATCCCTCTGGCCTGGAATGTTCTTTCACCTGGCCCCTCCCTCACAATCCTCCCAGTTGATACTGATCAAGACCTTTCCTGGCTGCCCTATGGAAAATCTTACGTCTACCACTTGTAACTTCATATCTCATACCTGGCTTTATTTTTCTACTTATCTCTTTCTGATCTATCTACTCCTTCATCTACTTATTTATTTTCTTTAAAATATTTTTTTAATGTTTATTTATTTTTGAGAGAGATAGAATGTGGGGGGAGGGAAGGGACAGAGAGGGCCGGAGACATAATATCCGAAGCAGGCTCCAGGCTCTGAGCTGTCAGCACAGAGCCCGAAGCGGTCTCAAACCCACAAAATGTGGGATCATGACCTGAGCTGAAGTCGGATGCTTAACCGACTGAGCCCCCCAGGCGCCCCTACTTAACTGCTTTCTGACCCCCTAGAACAGCGGCTCCCCAAGGACACCCCTGTTTTGCTCCTGCTGGGCCTCTAGTGGCTAGAGTATGCACCTGGCACACCATGACTGCCCCATAAATATGAGTTTGAGTGAAATAGTTAATGAAATTTTTATAAAACATAGTATCATGTCATCTGCATAAAATTTGCATTACAGGGGCACCTGGGTGGCTCAGTCAGTTAAGCGTCAGACTCTCGATTTCCGCTCAGATCATGATCTCATGGTTCCTGGGATCGAGCCCCGCCTGGGGCTCCAAGCGGACAGTGCATAGCCTGCTTGGCATTCTCGTTCCCTCTCTCTCTCTGCTCTTCCCCTGCTCACACACTTTCTGTCTCTCTCAAAATAAATAAATAAACATGTTTTTAAAATTGCATTACATTTGAAAGCAAAGCCTAGGTCTTCTCCCTTTGCAAGAATCCCAGGGAATGCACATGATATCACAGCAAATTCTAAATTAAACTTAATCATAGCCCAATTATATGTATCTACCATACACATACACACACACACACACATATAAACAAAATTTGATGCATATATATATATAGACTGGGTAAATTGTTTAATTTAGAATATGGTTATACATATTATTAATTATATATTAATATATTATATTATGTAATAATTAATATAATATATTAATATTATACACACACACATACACACATACACACACAGAGTTACATTATAAGGTTTGAAGAACATGGAAGGGCTGACCTGGCCACTCAAGAAGTTTAGGAGGCAGGAATAATTCTTCCCATTTTACAGATGTGGAAGACGGAGGACTGTCGAAGTGCAGAATTCAACCCTTGCACCCTCTGCCCCCAAGAGCTCCATGCAGGTGCCACAGGATGGAGAGGACTTTGCCGGGCAGCCCTGGTACCACGGCCCCCTGTCCCGTCAGGTACCTCTGCTTCCTGCAGAGCCTCAGAACCATCTGATGGGCAGCCTCCCCCGCCCTGACCTGGTGGGGACTCCCGGGTCCTGAATGAGGGACTTACGGTCAAGGTCTATTGGAAGGGGTGGCTGAGGGTCTGGGACTGTCTTCAAGCTTCGTTATACTTAAATGACCATTTTCTCTGGGATAGTATGGCCGAGGGTGACAAAGGGGCCCTAATGTCCCCCAAACCTGACTCCTTGGCTTTGCTTGTCTTTCCCTGTGGGTCCCAGGCACGTGTGGCCACCAGGGCCCCATTTCCCTTTCTTATTACTTTCATTGATTTTACTCTTAGACATTATCTTCTTCATCTTCCTTCATGTGTGCTTGTCTGTCTGGTGTCCTACCCACTAGGTGGCGCAGGGCAGGGCCTTGGTCTCACTCATCACTGTGCCTCCAGGGTCTAGAACAGGTCCTGACACACAGTACGTGCTCTATCAGTTCTGAGCACTCATGGCATCTCCCTCGCAACTCAAGTCTCCCCACCCTCATCCCTAACTTATTTGTCACCCTCGGGAGTCCTGGACCCTGGGCATCCAGTCAAATTGTAAGAGTCAGTGTCACTTAGTGGTTAAAATTCCACACCCTGGAGCCAGACACCCTGGATTCAAATCCTAGCCCTACAACTTACATTCTGTGTGACCTTGGGCAAGGTATTTGACCTGTCTGGGCCTCAGTTTCCCCATGTGTGAAATGGGAATAATGGTATCTACTGCTTAACCTTGGAAAAGGATTAAATGAGTTCATATGCCTACAGCATGTAGCCTGGTGTGTAGTATGGGCTACCACCATATTTATGGGCTCTATGGGCATCCACCATATTTATTGTTCAGCCCCCAGCCCCCATCACCAGCTCTGCTTTGCCTCTCCCTGTGGTGTCATGGCCCCCAGCCCCTGTTTTAACACCAGCCACCATGGCTGGCATAAGACTGCTTGAGAATTTTAATAAAGGAGGATTTCCAGGTCACAGTCAGTTTGGAAAGGCCCAGTATTTGTGTGTGTGTGTGTGTGTGTGTGTGTGTGTACAAAGCGTAGTGCATTTACCCCGGTTGAAAGCTGCATTAGTCAATGTCAGCCAGCAGCTGTGACAAACGTCCCCAAGATGTCACTGGCGAAACACAAGAGACATTTATGGGCTTGTTCGTGTTACAAGATGAGATGGCTGAGGAGCAGGAAATGCAGAGCTCCGGATATCAGTCAGGAGCCAAGCTCTTTCCATCTTGTGGCTCCGCCTTCCACCAGGGCTTTGGGGACATTTCCTGACACATAGGGGACAGAGCCTGTAGGACTGTGCAGAAGGGAGGGTCTTGTGAGGCAGGCCTGGGACATTCCCAGCAGCACTTCGGCCCTCATCCTATTGGCCAGATCATATCAAATGATGACGAGCTGCAAAGGAGCCTGGGAAATGTACTCCGGAGGTGTGCCCCTGAGGAAAGGGGAGATGGTTTGATGCAAAACTACCCTGTCTCTGGGGTGGCTTTTCTGGGTGGGGGCTGGGGGTTACGCATCACCATTGATTGCTGGTCTGGGCTCATGCCTAAGCCCCCTGCCCCCTTTCCTCCTTCCCCAGAAGGCTGAGGCCCTCCTTCAGCAAGATGGGGACTTCTTGGTTCGTGCCTCCGGGTCCCGTGGGGGCCACCCAGTGATCTCCTGCCGCTGGCAGGGCTCAGCCCTGCACTTCGAGGTGCTCCGTGTGGCCCTGCGTCCCCGGCCAGGCCGGCCCACAGCCCTCTTTCAGCTGGAGGATGAGCGTTTCCCAAGCCTGACCTCCCTGGTTCTCAGCTATGTGGCCGGGCAGCGTCCACTGTCCCAGGCCACAGGGGCGGTGGCCTCCAGGCCGGTGACACGGCAAGGTCCCATTCGACGCAGCTTTAGTGAGGACACCCTCCGAGACAGCCCATCTCTGACAGAGTTGCCCAGGTAATCACAGTCCCCCTGCCTCTCGGGTGACCCCCAATGCCCCAGAGTTCCTCCACCTGTGTCATTGAGGGTCAGATCACTCTTGGTTGCTGGAGCTTGTCCTGTGCATCGTAGGATGTTGAACAGCACCCCTGGGCTCTATCTACTAGGTGCCTGTGGCACCTTCTCCACCCCACCCCGAGTTGTCACAACGAAAAAAATGTCTCCTGACACTGCCAAGTGTCCCCTGTGGGTAGGACTCCTTGGTTGAGGCCCACCAATCGTGAATGGGTGGATATGGGGTTTTCTGAGCATCCGCGGGGGCTGCCCTGCTACACATCTCCCTCATGTCTGTCCCTCAGGGCTAGGAAGCGGAGTGACAGTCAGCCTGCAGGCTTGGAGCACATGGGGCGGTCAGGAGAAGATCACTGTGGTCCAGGTAAGGGTCTCCCAGGGCAGCACTTGGCTCAGAGGTGGCTTTGCCCCTCACTGCCTCAGTGATATTGGGCAAGTGACTTAACCTCTTGGAAGATGAGGACAGTAATGCTTTCAAAATTGTCATGGTGATTAACAAATACACAGGAACTTTGTGAGGGCTTTAAAATGTGGGTTTATGATTATTCCCAGAAGCTCTGTGTACTTTGACCATGGCTGAGCTCTTTAATAATGCCTGCCACACCCCTTCCTCACTCTAGCCACACAGTCTTGTTGGGGCTGCCTCAAGATCTTTGCACTTGCTATACTCCCCGTGGGAAAGACCATTCTCCTCATCTTTTCCCTACTGACTTCTCATTTAACTTGGTTTCTCAAAGCAGCCGACCCTGACCGTCTTACCTCAGATGCTCCTTGTGGCTTGTCAGGCCCATTTCCCCCCATTCCACATGAGCCCTTACTGCACGCCAGCCACTGTGCTAAATGCTGAGATATCTCACTCAACAAGAAAGACAAAGATCTCTGTACAGGTGGTGCCGGCATCCCATTAAAGGGTGGCTCAGTCAGTTAAGCATCTGACTCTTGATTTTGGCTCAGGTCACAATCTCATGGTTTGTGAGTAAGCCCTGTGTCGGGCTCGGTACTGACAGCATGGAGCCTGCTTGGGATTCTCTCTCTCCCTCTCTCTCTGTTTCTCTCTCTCAAAATAAATAAACTTAAAAAAAAAAAAAAAAAGAAGGAACAGCCAATGCAAAGATCCTGGGACCAAAACAAGAGTTTGAACTGTTCATTCAACCAAAAGGAGGTGAGTCTAGCTGAACCATCTGGGGCTCAGATTTCAGGAGCCTTTTTTGGCTACTCTGAGGACTTTGGCCTTTACGTAGGGTGAGCCAGAACCGTGGGAAGGTTTTGAGCCCCTATAAGAGGGTCTATGTATATGCTTGGTAAATACAGAGTCTCCCAGAAGGCTGGGTGCAGCTTTAAGTTCTAAAGACCTCAAAAGACATCGTTTGAAAGTTTGATGAATTCTGTTTCTTTGATGCTTTTGTCATCTTGTGAATTTTGAATAATTGTTCCTATTTTCATTTTCTTTGTTACAATTTTTTTAATGTTCATTTATTTTTGAGAGACAGAGCATGAGCAGGGGAGGGGCAGAGAGAGAAGGATCTGAATCAGGCTCCAGGCTCCGAGCTGTCACCCCAGAGCTTCACACCGGGCTCGAACTCACAGACTGTGAGAGCATGACCTGAGCTGAAGTCGGACACTCAACCGACTGAGCCACCCAGGCGCCCCTCTATTTTAGTTTTGTATGTACTTCCCATCTTCAGTCAGAGGGGCAAAAACAAAAGAATTCAAGTTTAAACCATAGTATTCAGAATTCATACATAATTGTCAAAGAAAGTTCATTTTCAAACCATTGGTAAGTGTGTAGCATTTAGATCAATGAAGTTTTTTAAGTTCAAAGCCACCCCAAGATACCTAGTTATTGACTGCATGAACCAAGAGGGAGGGTATCACAGGAAGACCCCTACCCCAGCTGTCTTCTCTGTGTACCCCCTTCACTCCCTCTTGTTTGACCCCTAGAAGCCTCAGCCACGCCCACGCGTGCCCTCCCTCGGATGGGTAGTGACCCCGTGTTGCTGAAGGCCCCAGCTCCCCTGGGGTCCTTTGCTGACAGCCTCAGGGCCTCTGATGGGCAGCTTCATGCCAAGGCACCAACCAAGCCCCCTCGAACACCCTCGCTGGTGCTACGTGATGCGTCTGGATGCCCCCCAACATACTGTGAGCTGGTGCCCCGAATGCCCAGTGCCCAAAGAACACCCCCGGGCTACAGCAGCCCAGAGACAGAGGCCCCGTGGTGGGAAGCCGAAGAGGAAGAGGAGGAAGAAAACAGAAATTTTGTAAGACCACAGGCTGAGGTCTCCTTCTGCCCCCCTAACTACTCCTCCTGCCTGCTGGGCCCCCAGAATCGGCCCCTGGAACCCAAAGTCCTGAGTACTCTCCGTGGCCTGTTCCTGGAGCACCATCCCGGGAGCACTGCCCTCCACCTACTATTGGTGGACTGCCAGGTGGGTCACCTATCTGGTCCCTCCTCCCCAGACAGGGGCTAAAGCCGGCCCCTCACACCCATATACTCATTCTGTTCCACTGACACCCCCACTAACTCCCCTGCCCAGGCTACAGGGCTTCTGGGAGTGACCAAGGCTCAGCGGGATGCCATGGGGGCCGCCTCTGGCCTGGAGCTGCTCACGCTTCCCCATGGGCATCGCTTGAGGCTAGAACTTCTGGAGAGGTGAGCCGGCCACCTGAAGGG
>NW_027527386.1:239436-242979 GCF_008692635.1 Crocuta crocuta
AGAGGTACAAACCTCCCACTGCCCCAGACCCTTGCCCTCCACCCCGCAGACACGAGGCGCTGGCGCTGGCTGGGGCTGTGGCGGTGCTGGGCTGCGCAGGGCCGCTGGAGGAGCGCGCGGCCACCCTTCGGGGCCTGGTGGAGCTGGCCCTGGCGCTGGGGCCAGGGGCGGCGGGGGACCTGCCTGGACTGGCCGCCGTCATGGGCGCCCTGCTCATGCCCCAGGTGCGTGGGGAGCAGAAATGAGGAAGCCTGAGTGCAGGAAAGAGGGAAGAGGAAGCATATTCAGGGCTCCTCCTCCAGGTGTCCCGGTTGGAACGCACGTGGCGCCACCTCCGAAGGAGCCACACAGAGGCCGCACTGGCCTTCGAGCAGGAGCTGAAACCTCTGATGCGAGCGCTGGATGAGGGCGTCGGTGAGTGGCATCACTTGGAGGTCCACATGAACCCTAATCCGTACCCTAATCCAGTCCTAGGCCCCGCCCCTGGTTCTGTCCTAGGCTCCGCCCCCGGCCCCAGGCGACGTCCCCTGACCCAGTTGCTCCGTGTTAGGCTGGAATCTGCATTCCTGGGCTTCTTTCCTAGGGGCCTCCTCGACTCAGAAGAGGGTCCGAGGAGGGTCCACCCTCTTCGCCCAAGACCCCACCTTCTGCCCCAAGCCTAGCCCAGAACCCTTCCCGCGTAGGACCCTGCGACCCCGGCGAGGTGGCGCTGCCCCACGTGGTACCCGCGGTGCGCCTGCTGGAGGGCGAGGAGCTCCAGGGGCCGCTGGACGAAAGCTGCGAGCGGCTGCTGCGCACCCTGCAGCGGGCGCGTCGGACGGCTGAGGACGCGCCCAGGTTCCGCCAGGCGGCGGCCCGGCGCCTGCGAGGTGAGTTCCCCCTCTGCTCCCAGCTGCTGGAGCATCCGGACTTTCCAAGCACCCCAAAACCCCACCGGGCCAGGGACCAGAGCCTCCCGCCCCGCCTCCCAGAGTCCCACCCACACTGGACGGCCCGGCCCCCAGGGAGTTCTGAGCCCAAGTCCCCGCGTCGGAGCCAACAATGTTGACAGGAACAGTGGGGGGGGCCCGCGGCCCCCGAGCCACGTCCACGGACTCCCAGTCGCCGGCTCCCACCTGACGCGGCCCTGCCCCCCCGAGGATCTCTCCAAAATGAGCCACGCCTTCAGTCTGGCAGAACAGCGCCCCCATTGCGCTCAGAGCCATCCTTCCAGTCCCGGGGCGGCCCAGCCTCCAGAATCTCATTCCCGCTTTCTCTGGCGACCTTAGCTCTCTTCTCTCCAAAAAGGCTCAGCCTCCCCCAGAACGTGTCGTGCTGGGCGGCCCAGACTCCGAATCTTGCCCCCCAGGCGGCTCCGTCTCCAGGCGCAGCCCCTAAGCCCCGGCATCCAGCGCCTGGGACAGACCGCCCCCTGCACCCTGGCACTGTAGGTTTCCTCGGCGCTCCTTAGCCACCCCACCCCCATCCTGCAGAGGGACTCGGAGCCCCCTCGCTGCCAACCCCGCCCAGCCGTCCAGAGCTTCCGGACAGTCCCTCCAGGTCCCTGCTGGGAGAAAGTTCCCCTGGGAGAAGGCCGGTGCGCGGAGGGGGGTGGGGGCAAGCCTGGACCTGGACCCCGCCCCTAGCCCTTCTGGCCCCGGCCCCAGGATTCCGTCCGAACCCGCAGCTGAGGGAGGCCCTGACCACAGGCTTCGTGCAAAGGCTGCTCTGGGGAAGCCGAGGCGTCGTGGCACCACAAGCCGAGCGTCTTGAGAAGTTCCAGCGCGTACTCAGTGTCCTTTCACAGCGGCTCGAGCCGGACAGTTGAAAGCACAGACCCCCTTCTTCGCACTGGGACACCCAGCCAGTTGCCCCAAGCTGCTCACACAGCCAAACGCGTTGGGAACCCCCATTCCACCTCACAGAAAGTGGGGGCCAGATTCGCAAGAACCCATCCTGCTCCCTAAACACTTGCGTGAATCCTAGCATGAGGGACAGCCTTCTCCCTCACACTATGAAGACCCAGGGGTCTGGAGGCTCTGGACGTCCCATCCCAGCCCCCGCCTCCCTGCACATAACCTACAAATGGTGAACATGAAGCTTTCAATAATAAGAAAATGCGCAGATCTCTTCCTCTGAAGCCAGAGTTCAAATGCTTTTTAAAAGCTGTGTGACTTCTAGCAAATGGCTCAACCTCTCTGTGCCTGCCTTCAACATAAGAGAGGCTGTGTACTTTCTGTGGGTTGTCATGGGGATTAAAGCTCAGGAGTTTATGTATCATGGGTGGAGAATGCCTGGCATGCGGTAGGTCCTCACCACCACCTTTTCTCAGTCAAGCTGCCATGAACACAAACAAGGAAGGGGGATGTTTGGTGCTTTTCTCCTCTTACTGAAGTCACAAGCACCCAGCTCCGGGGAAGTTTTGTCCAAGGTCTGCCCAAGTTTACTTCCCTTTCTTCGCGCCCCCTGTGGCCAGGAAGGAGGGTGGCATCTGCTTATCCAGCCTCAGGCTCTAAATCTATTAATAAGGCACAGACTCCAAAAGCTTTAGGTCATTTTTTATATAAAACAAAATGGCCCTAGCCCAGCGGCAGGAAGAAAAGATCTGAAACACGAGTATGTACATCAATGGTGGAAGGCACAGCGGGTCCGTTCGGGATGAGGGGTGGGGGTGTGGGGGGCAGCAGGTTACACGGGTCTCAGCTGAAGCCACGGGGGCAGAAATAAAGTGCGTAGGTCCTGGGGCCCCCCGTGGCCCAGAAGCAGCAGCCAACAGCCCCCTTCTTCGCGCCCGTGGCAGGGTTCAGTTGAGCGTGACGCGGAGGTAGGAGGTGGGCACATAGCCCTCACCTCCCTGTTTCCGCCTGACTCGGGTCCAGCCGTCGCCTTTGTCTTCCTCCATGAGACTGAGGTCTTCACCCTCGGCCATGGAGATGGTGCCCTCACTGGACCCTGTCACGGAGCGGCAGTGGGCTCAGATCTGCTTCAGGGGCTTTGAAACGGGACGGAGCCAAAAACAACCCCCCTCCCCCACCCCCGCAACTGTGACCCGCCAGCCGTCCTCACCTTCAAAGTGGTAGATGGCCACGCAGTGACCTATGGGGGATGCCGGCTCCTCCTCAAAATCCTCATCAAATTCCGTGTAGATGGGGGCCTCCTGACCCTCCTCCGAGAGGGGCTCTTCAGAGCTGCTCGGGGAGAGCAGAGCAGGTGAGGCTGGGGCTCCTGGGTCCTGGGGGCAGACCCCACTCTGTTCTCCCCGCTCACCTATCCTTGTTATCCTGGGATCTGCTGTTGTTGCCGTTGCTGCCATCCGGCGGAGCGCTGGCTGGGGGGTCTGGAGGCCGGGTGTGGCGGCCCAGGCTGTCACCCCGGTTGCTCAGGACCCGGCTCTCTGCTTCTGCCAGCCAAGCCTGCGGGGGAGGAGCCACAGTCAATTCCAGGGCAGGGTTCCGGGGTCAGCCCATTCCGGGCCTGGAGGTTTCCTGAGATCACCCGTGCACACCCAAGGTTGTGATGAGAAACAGCTGGAGCCCCCCCCAACACCTCCCTGTCCCCCCCCCC
>NW_027527386.1:243191-246455 GCF_008692635.1 Crocuta crocuta
CCGGCTCTCTGCTTCTTCCAGCCCAGCCTGCGAGGAAGGAGCCACAGTCAATTCCAGGGCAGGGTTCCGGGGTCAGCCCACTCCGGGCCTGGAGGTTTCCTGAGATCACCCGTGCACACCCAAGGTTGTGATGAGAAACAGCTGGAGCCCCCCCCAACCCCTCCCTGTCCCCCCCCCCCAGGAAGTGACTCAGCCAGGCCCGCTGGCTCCCACCCCTCCCCAGGGTCTTCCCTGACCTCATACTTCTGCACTTCCAACTTGAGCCGTTCGATGTTGTTCAGGGTTTCCGTGATCCGGGGCTCCAAGCTGGCAGGGTCCCCCATCTGGGGTGTCTTCTCATATACATCCTTCATTTTCTTCAGGGCTTCTCTGGGATGGCACAGACAGATCAGAAAGAACGGTCCCGTGGGACTTAACAAGCAAACAAACATGTGCTTTGCTTCAAGGAACAAACAGCAAGACGAGGCGGCGGTTAAATCTCAAACGCTAGTGCTTTACCGCCTGGGTTTGAATCCCTGTCTGGGCATATGCTAGTGAGTTTGGATTAAGTTACTGAACATCTGTCTCAGGATACAAATCTGGAACATGGGGGCAATGATACACACGGCTCATGGGAATAGTTGGGAAAATTATAGCAGTGTCTTTTTTTATCCAAATACCGAGTACCTATTGCATACCAGGCCCTGTTCCAGGCATCCAAAAAAATAGCCCTAAATAAGCCCTAATCGGGATCCTGCCTCTGCTCAGTCTCAGGAAAACTTGGGAATTCCGGTGAATCTAGGTAAAAGGTTTGAGATGGTATAAGGCATGCAGTAAGCACTCAATAAATGCTAACTATTATTATCATTAGCCCCTGGTCCCCGTTTCCTCCAGGAATATATATACAGGCAGTAGTAGTAACAAGCATACAGCTTTGAAGCATGTCAAACCTGGTTTCAACTTCTTCTCAGTCCTAATATGGCATCCATGTTACAGATGAGGGAACTGAGGCACAGAGAGGTTAAACCAGCTGGAATTCAAGGCCGGTCTGTCCTGACTCCAAAGCTGTGCCCTTAACCCTTACATCATAAAAACTCAGGAACTACAAAGTTCCATATAGAACTTTACACCAATAAAAGTTTTGTACAAGAGGTTCTGTGCAAACGGCAAAATAGAATTTGGCTGTCTGTCCACAAGTAGCAAACGTCATCCCTATTATGTAAGGGGACTAGAAGGGAGGATCTTGTTGCTTGGAAGAAGTGAGTATAGACTTTCTTTTTTTTTTCAATCTGGCAGACTTTTTATTGTTAGTATTTTAAGTGTTTGAGGTATTAAGCAGATAACCGTATGTTTTGTTTTGTTTTTTTTCTTTTGGCCAATTAATGTAGTAAATGAGACTAATAGACGTTTTTATATTGAACCATCTTTGCATTACTAGGACAACACCCAATTGATTAAGACCTATCTTTTATTTATTTATTTATTTATTAAATATTTTTATTTATTTCTAGGAGAGAGNACTTTTTATTGTTAGTATTTTAAGTGTTTGAGGTATTAAGCAGATAACCGTATGTTTTGTTTTGTTTTTTTTCTTTTGGCCAATTAATGTAGTAAATGAGACTAATAGACGTTTTTATATTGAACCATCTTTGCATTACTAGGACAACACCCAATTGATTAAGACCTATCTTTTATTTATTTATTTATTAAATATTTTTATTTATTTCTAGGAGAGAGAGAGACAGCGTGAGCAAGGGAGGGTCAGAGAGAGAGGGAGACACAGACTCCGAAATAGGCTCCAGGCTCTGAGCTGGCAGTCAGCACAGAGCCCGACGCGGGGCTCGAACCCACGAACCACGAGATCATGACCCAAGCGAAAGTCGGACGCTTAACCGACTAAGCCACCCAGGCGCCCCAAGACTTATCTTTTAAAAAGATTGATTTTTGGGGGTGCCCAGGTAGCTCAGTCGGTTAAGCCTCCTACTTTGGCTCAGGTCATGATCTCACGGATCATTGAGTTTGAGCCCCATGATGGACACTGCATGGACAGCGTTGAGCCTGNCGCCCAGGTAGCTCAGTCGGTTAAGCCTCCGACTTTGGCTCAGGTCATGATCTCACGGATCGTTGAGTTTGAGCCCCATGATGGACACTGCATGGACAGCGTTGAGCCTGCTTGGAATTCTCTCGGCCCCTTCCCTGCTCATGAACTTGTTATACGTAGTCTCTCTCTAAATAAACTTAAAAAAAGTTTTTTTTTTACGTTATGGTAAAATACACAGAACACAAAATTTCCCATCCAAACCATATTGAAGCATCTGGTCCAGTTCCACTGCATTAAATACATCCACACTATGGTGTAGCCAATGTCATCACATGCTGTATCATTTTAAAAATGCGTCATTGGGTTTGTCTGGCTAGGATTCTGCATTTAAGATCCTAAGTGAAATAAAATAAACCCAGAATTTCGTTCGATTTCTTGAGTTCTTGCTAACAGATACGGGAATGGATTCCACCAGCCTCCTCAAGGAGCAGGCAGCTTTCGCTTTTTTCTGTTTGCTGGAATGACTTGTATTAAGAGGGGAAGTCAACGCTTTCCTTTTGAGTGTGTTAGAAATCACCTATAAAACCACCGGGGCCTGGGGTCTGTTGGCAAGGTCTTTGAGCACCACTCTGATCAGGTTCACTTATTATTTTATTTTGGTCACTGCCTGCCCGCCCCCAGCCTTACCTCTGGTCAACCTCCTTCTGCAGTTCACGGCTCCTTTCTTCCAGCTGCTGCTGAAGTCGCTTTCTCTGCTGCTCTGGGGGTAAGTGGCTGAAATCCTCAGTCACCACTGTCTGCAAGGTCAGAAGACATTGCCCTTGGGATCAGGGATTCTAAGCTTCCAGGCTCTAAGACACTGTTAAGACATACCAAGTCCACCTTCCTCCCCACCCAAGGTTCTTGGGGGGCAAGGCCATGCACAGAGCAAAGCAGGTCCAGGTCTGACAACTGGAGGAGGGGGCCCAGCCAGCGGCAGGAAGCGAGCCCGGGGTCCCGCCACCCAGCCGCTGGGTGGGCTGGGGCTGTCCCCTCCTCCACCTCCCCCGAGGCCTCACTTACCCCACGGCTGCCTCGAAGGCTGCGGAAGGATGCTAGCCGCGGTTTGACCGACTTACTGATCTCACTCAATATGGCCAAGGGGTCGAGGCCGGAGCGGGGGGATGGGGGTCCATTAGGCAAGGCCGAGGGCAGGGGGCCCCCCAGGGGGGAGAAGGGTGGAGGGCGTGGCTACCGACGGGGGT
>NW_027527386.1:246475-251269 GCF_008692635.1 Crocuta crocuta
ATGGGTCAGGAGGGGTGGGAGCATGTAGAGAACGATGGATGACAAACGTCATAAAGAAAACAGAAAAACAAAATGGAGAAAAGAAAAGAAAACAAAAACAAAAACAAAAACGGTAAGAAAACCAGAACTCAAGATGCACGATCACACACAGAAAATGCATGCAAAGAGCAACATAAAAATCTGGGATGTGGTGGGGAGGGCATTAGACTGTGAGCCAGAAGGCTGGACCCCTCCCCCCCCAATGTCGCACCCCCATTGAATTCGATATCCAGTACCTAAGCATGGGGCCTGGGGGTAGGAGGCAGGGAGGCCTAGGTTTCCGTGCACCCAGCTTTCTGGGCTCACAGTCTAGAAGGCAGAGGGAGATGCATGCAGGAATCAAGGTCTCACACAGGTATATGGCCACAGAGGTCAAAGGCAAGCCAAGAGAAGGGTAGAAGGCATGAAGGATCGGGAGGTCTACAGGTGGGGTCTAAGCTAGGAGTCTCACGTACAAACTGAAAAGGGGTGTCAAACGATGTCAAGAGGGATCAAAAGTATAAAACAAGAGTCACAAGATATAACCATGGGGTCAGGGGGGATGGTGTCTAAAGATATAACCGTGGGGAGGGGGGTGTCTAACAGGTATAAAATGGGTATCCAGGTATGTACTTGACATTAAAGGCCAAAAACCCCAAGAAAAAAACAGCCTGAGGGTCACAGGCCCAGAGTCCCCAGGGCCAGCATCTGGAGCCCTCACCCAGTCCTGAACCCCAGAAGCAGGTCTTCTCCTAGCATCCTGAGAAGCAGCACACAGACACCACAGGCCTCCACCCCGTACCCCATTCAGCCTTGGGGGACTCCCAGGCCAATCACCCGGCCGCCTCCCTTCCCTCCAGCCCGGGCCAGCAGCCAAGAGGAAAATTCCTGCCCGGGACTCAGCGTCCTGGCGGCTGGGGCTGACTCAGTGGGGGCCCCCTGTCCCCACTCACATTCGCCCTCCCAAGGGCCCTGGCCCCCACCTTGTTCTTCTTGCCGAAGGGCCAGCGCTTGGCGCGGCTCCGACCAGGGCCTCGGAGCTCAGGCCGTCCATCAGAGGGGGTGCCCAGGCTACTGTCTGAGGGTACGCGGTTCATGGGCTGGCTGAAGTCTTCAAATTCCACGTCACCCGGGCGAGCANCCTACTGCCCCCCAGTCAGCCCCCTCGCCCGGGACCAGACACCCACGTTCTTGGCATCTACGGCATCCGCAGCCACCTTCATGCCCTCTAGACACTTGGCAATGATGGGTACCACCTGCAGCTCGGCCTCAGACAGGAGCCCATACCCAGCCCCCAGGTGGGTGGCCCGACGCTCATCCATGTCCTGCAGCTTCTGCGGGGGCAGAGACAGGGGCGCTAATGGGGGGTTTGGGGGCAGCAGCAGGGATCCAGGTCCCAAACACGATGAGGCTCCACACTGGCCCCAGCCCCGAACCCTGTCTGGTGGGGAAGACACAAAATCAAACAGACCTCCAGCCCAGGGCGGTCATTGTGGGGGAGACACAGGACACGGGAGATTTCAGAGAGGCCTTTGAGGAGCTCCCGCCTTGCCCGGGGAGTCAGCAAAGGCTCCTCAAAGTTGGTGACAGCAAACAGAGAGCAGACCTTGCACAGATACTGCCAGCCCCAGGGTTGGGACAAAGAGAAGAGCTGGAGGCTAAAGAAAAAGAGGGGAAATTTGAGACTTTTCGGAGGGGATGTTAGACCTGGGGCTTAGAACGAATGGAGCGTTTCAAAAGGAAGAGGAAGACACCCCTGGCAGAGCAGCTTGAGTAAACAGAGCTTGCTGTGACTGGTTGTTTTCCTAGCTGCTTTTCGACCAAGAGATCGGGACATTGCAGATAAGGTTTTGACAGCTATGTAAGAGCCGGTTCACGTTGGGGGTTTTTCAGGAGGGTGGGGCCGGGGGCTTGGAACACTCACATCGAATATCTGGGGCATCTGGGAAAAATAGAAGTGGGCCTGGTCACGGTTGAAGCGCTGCAATTGGGCCGCATACTCATTTTTGCTTTCTTCTGCCATATGGCTTCGAAGGTGAGCTTGTTGCTTGGCCTGAGGAGTACGGAGGGAGAGGTCGCTCCNAGCCCATCCCCGACCCCACAAGTACCTTCTCCACATCAGCCTTGGTGGCATTGATATCCTGATCGAGTCGCTCCGCAGTCTGGGCTGCCTTTTCAGCCTCTCGACAGTCCCGCTCGAACTTACGCTTACTCTGCGTCGGGGGCAGAACCAGAAGGAGGTAGTAGCGTGAGAAGCCACCAAGGTTTCAGGGATTGGCGGGAAGTCACCCCGCAAACGGGGGACAACGGGCATGGCCAAAACCGACAGGACAAAGAGGCTCCAGGCCAGACAACCTGGGCAGCTCTGTGATCAGCAACCCCCTGTCCCGGCTACCCGCAGGGCCAGAGCCACCCTTCTCCACACCCACAAACTCACATTCTCCAGCTGTTTGAAGCCACTTTCCAGCTGCTGCTGGGCCCGACGGCCTTCCTGAAAGTGCTGTGCCAACAGAAGAGGTTAGGCTCACCTGGATCACAGTAAGCCGCCCCTCGGAAGACCCAGGGAGGGGGAAATCACTCACCGTCTTTCTCTCCTGTTTCATCTCCTGTGAGTACTTGGCCAGTTCAAGACACACGCGGACGCTGAGGTTCTCGGCCACCAGCTCCCGCTGGCCCGCAAAGTCATTCACCTCCTGGAGAATCTGCACGAAGGACTGTTGCTGGCTGAACCTGGGCAAGACGGGAGGGGGCGGCAAGCCAAAGTCAGGCCCCCCAGGGATCCACCTCCATAAAGGAAAGGGAAAAAGCCCCAACACATTCCTCCCGGAAGCAACCATAAATCCTGGTCTGCATCCCTTATCCTAAACCCTTCAGTGGGATGCATTTTGGAACTCAGAATTGTTCAGGTTTAGAAAGGGATACAATGCTGACATCTTTTATGCATCAACCCAGTGGGATCAGAGCAGCACCAAACACCACAAATGTGTTTGCAGCCAGAGGCATTAATATTCACACTAAGTGATATAAAGACCAAGGATGTAACTAACATCAAGTCCGTTTAGGTCAGAAGTTGCTGCCAGACAAGTTACCAACACAATCTTGATTTCTAGAGCTTTTTGGATTCTGGAACTGGGGACCTGGGGGAAAGCGAAATGTTCCTATGACACTATTGCCAAGGCACCGTTTCAATGCATTATCTCAGTTAATCTTCGCATATGCCCTACAAGGTCATCATCATCATCCCCATCTCACAGATGAGGAAAACAGAGGCATAAAACAGCAGTCGATTGCCCAGCCTCACTCATTTGGTAACTTCTGGAGCTTCTCTCTCACTTAATAGAGGGAAATGGAAAACTTGAGCCGGGTGCCCAAAGTAGTTGGGCTAGAAAATAGCGGATTTAGGATTCAACACAGGTAATCTGGATGCTGTACCCGTGCCATCCCTCTAGGTGGGGGCTGAAGCAAGAAGTGAGGGACTTGCTTGGGTAGCCTAGCTGAGGGAGAGGAAGTGAGACCAACACCCTCGGGGGGCCCCCCAAATCTAGCCCTGCAATTCCTCTCTATCCTTACTTGGATTCCGGGTCATCTTTGGCGGGTCTCTTAGGTAGGTATTTTTTCACCAGGCTCCTAACAGAGAGAGGCAGAAAGGTGAGCCCCTAGCCCTCCAACAGCTCCCCCAAGCCCCACGGTGGGTCCCCCTTAAGGGCTCACCTCAACTGCTTTGCGTAAGCCTGCTCCACCTCGGTCCGCTCTTTCACGAACTTCACATATCTGTCCAACAGGTCCAGCCCCCACTGCGTGTGCCGCTCGAGCACCTCAAACTGATCCTGGAAGGTGTGAGGATCCGGAACAAGATGTTGGGACCCCACAGCTGGCCGACCGGGCGGCGTGAGCAGCCTCAAGGCTCTGAGCTCCGAGAAGGAGTGGCTTCCCGGCCCCGCCCCGGCGCGGCGCGGGGGGAGGCAGGAAACCGGCGGGAACCCCCTCCCCTTCCCGGGAAAGGCCAGGGAACAGGGGCGGGGCCCCAGGCGGACTACAGGGTCCCGGTCGCCAGACCGCCAAGAGGGGTGTGGAATGGGGCAGAGCCACTCCCCCAGCCCTGGCTCCCCTAATCCCCCCCTCCAGATTCCGGAAAATCCGGCCGGCCCGGCGTGAGTCAGGCCAGAGGGGCAGGGTTCCCTGCAGCTTGGGGGGGGGGCCCAGAATGTCCAGGGGACGGGCACCATGTTCCTCGGGTCGCCAAGCTTCCCGGGGTACCCTCCCAATATGACTCCGTCTCCCCCAGAGTCCACTGCACCTCCAAAAGAAACGCCAGAGTTGTGGGGGAAGGAATCTAGTTATCCCGCTGCACCCAGGAACCCAGGGATGCCACCGCCCCCATAAAAAGGAGGGTTCAGAGGTCCGGGCTAGGATAAGGGGGAATTTCTGGGGCTTCCAGAATAGAGAGTAGAGGTGGCCTGGGGGCAGCCCCTCCCTGTGCCTGGGGCAGGTTGGGGGAGGGGGCTGCGAGGNCTCGCCCGGCCGCCCCGGCCTTGTCCCAGGACTTCTGCCCTCCTCATTCCGAACCCCGCGCTCAGTTTCCCCACTCCGCTCCTGCAAGGTCGCCCTTCGCCCAGGGCGTCCAGAAACGCCCTGGGAAACTCCGAGAGAGGGCGGAAAGCTGGGTCTCCAGGGGTCGCTGAAGGGGAGAGTTCCGAGCTCCCGCTAAGGTATTGCAGGAGCAAAGGGGATGGGGGTTCTGGACTCCAGAAAGGGAGGAACCTGGAGCCAGGCTGA
>NW_027527386.1:251956-275579 GCF_008692635.1 Crocuta crocuta
CTCGGCCCCGCCCCGGGGGCCCTGCCACGCCCCCCATCTGCGCGGAGCCCCTGAACAGCGCCCTAAAGGCGGGACCCCCAAGGAGGCGGGGTCCTACGGACGCCCCGCCCCCTCTTAAAGGAAAGTTGCCATCCGATGCCCCTGGACCGACCCCTTAAAGGACCCCCACCCATTTTCCAAATCCCCCAGGCTCCTCTAATCCGCTCCACGCCTGCCCTGCCTGGGGCTGTTCTTACTTTTTCTCTTTTCCTTCAACCATTCCTTAAAGGGCCAAGACATTAAAACCCCAACCCGAGAGGTCCTTCCCCCACCCCTTCTGTGGGAGAACCTGAGGTCACCCCGCACTTGTGGGCCGACTGGGCTCCAGACATCTATGCTCGTCCCACTAATGGTCTCGTTCCCTCCGGCCACAGGGCGGATGGGAGGACTTCGATCCTGCCCGGAACGCGTCCGTGCCAAGGCCTGGTCCATTAGCGCCCCACCGCATCCTGCCTTCCCACCTCCTCCTGAAGTCTGCACCGGGAAACTGAGGACGGGCCGTCCTTGGGGCACCTGGCCCAGGTCTTTCCTCGGCTCTCAACCAGTTCTTGTTTCCACCTGCCCATTTTCCAGTCGCATCCATTAAGACCCAATCAGGTTTCCTAGTCTGTACCGATCCTGGTTCCGACTCCACCTCTCCCTCCAGACACTTGGACTCTGGGGGTTGGAAGTGTGTCACCTCCTTCATAAAAGTTTGTTCGCACCTCGTTAATCTCTTTAAGGCACTGGGATGAAAGGAGAGAGAATCCTGCAGCTCCCACCCTCCTGTCTCCAGACTTTGGTCCTTAATGTCTACAGAGGTGACAGACGCCCCAGAGCCCCCAGGCACAAGTTAGGCTCTAAGCTCCCAGGTTCTCAGTAGACACACCTGGGAGCCCCAGAGAATAGTCCCAGGAGCCCACACTGGGACAGATGGCCCTGTGGGGGACCTGGCCCCACCTGCTGGTGGCTTCTGAGCTAGAAAACCTCAAGTTGTAAAGTGGGCTGTGCTCCAGGGGCTGGGGGACCAGATGAATCAATCAGTGGCTCAGCCTGGTGTTAGAGTCTCAGCCCTGACCTCAAATTGTGCCAGGTCGGCACCACAGTTGGGTTGGGATCTCAGACGGGTCAGAAGCTGCATGGAGGGGTCAGCAACCCAGTAGGGGGTCTTGGACTCAAACTAGGGTCCAAGAGGTCAGGCCTAGTCTGAGGTTAGGACTCCAAATGGAGGGGCCAACCAGAGATTAAGGCTCAGTGTAGGTTGAGGGTCAGAAGGGAGTGGGGAAGTCTGGATTTCAGGCTGATGTCGGGGCTCAGTTGCAGGTAGGGACACAGCCTGGGGTTGGTGTTCAGCCCATCGAGAAGTCCAGCTTGGGATCTGTGGATGGGCTTCTAGTTGCCTCATTCTAGGGTGGGAGGCTCCGCCTAAAGCTGGGATTCAGCCCAGGCTCATAGGTCATCCTAGGGTCAAGATTTAACCTGGGGCTACGTTTAGGCCTCCTTGGATCTGGAAGATTAGAAAAGGACAGGCCTCGGCAGATGCGTGTGTTTACCAAAAGTCTGTGCTCTGGCTGGGAGCCACCTCCCCGGCGTGAAAAGGGGAAGTCCGTCCTTGGGGATACTGGGAAATGTAGTTTATTGAATGCCCTGTTGCGCTGTCTGCTCTCACTGCATTCTGGGTAATGTAGTCCTGGACAGATCTTCAGTTGGGCGTGGATGAAGGAATTTCGCTTCAAGGGCGGGATATCAGATCCATCACAATTGGTCAGATGAACTGTTTGTCAACCTATATTGGGACAATCTTTCTAGTGATTGGTGAGAGCGGAGGCGGGGTTAAGCATTATCAGCACCCCATTCGGAGTCGGTGTTGTCCATTTGGTGTCGTGAGGGGGTGGGGATGCGGATTTTTCTAGGAAACACTCACTGATTGGCTGGATGTGCTGGAAATGCCGGAGGGTCAGCCCCCATCGTGCGGCGATTGGCTCACCCCTTAGCGGTGGGGGCGTCAGAGGCGGTGTCAGGGGAGGTGGCGGCTCCAGAGATGGCAGTGAGCGAGAGGAGGGGGCTCGCCCCCCGGAGCCCCCTGGAGTGGGGGCAGGGGCTACTTCTGCTGCTGCTCTTGGGTGGCTGTTCTGGGCGCATCCACCGACTGGCTCTGACGGTGAGTCCCGCCGCGTGGCGGGCTCGGGCGGGGTGGCAGTTTTGTCCCAAAGAAGACCCTGGTTTGGAGTGGTCTCGTCCTACCTCCCCCTCTTCTTACGCGGGATGGAGCGGTCCGGCGCCCCCCGCCGCCAGGCCCGTAGTGGTCTAGCCCGAGGAATCCCCTCAGTCTCTCTGGTGGCGCAGCCCGGCTGGCTGCGCTGGTCTGTGCCCCGCCCATTGGGGGGGTGGGTCTTCAGCTCCAAGGACCACCTCCCCCCTCTCCTTGCCCTCTAAATTCTTGGGATTGCTCTGGGGACGCAGGCATCCTTGGCGCCGCCCAGGGGAGTCCCTGGGTTTTCTAGGATGGGGTCCTCTGGGTAGTCACTGGGATCTTGGGGATTCAGTTGGAATCTACAAACCGGGAGGTCAGAGCTTGGCGCACGAAGATCTATAACTCTGCTTTTGGGCTGGTGTTCACCCGGTGCGGAGACTTGCAAAGGCCCCAGGCTTTCTGTTGCTGGACTCGCAGAACGGTGGCTGGATCTGGGGCTACCCTTCTACCTGGGATTCGTCTGGGGACATGGCCTTCAGGAAGGCCCTCTCAGCCTCTCCCATTACTCTCTGGACCTGTCCTAAATCTAGGGGTACCAGGAGGGGGCCGTGCCCTTAGGGGAACCTGGCGCCTGAGCCGTGGGGCGGAATTGGTGGAAAGAAGTCTGAGCTGCCTCTGCCTCCTTGGTCTCCGGTAGGGGGAGAAGCGAGCGCACATCCAGCTGAACAGCTTCGGCTTCTATGCCAAAGGCTCCCTCGAGGTGAACCTGAGCGTCCTGCGTCTGGGCCTCCCGGAGACGGAAGAGAAGGCCCCGCTGGTGAGGGGCTTCGAGGATTTTGCTAGAAGAGAGTGAAGAGCACACGTTTCCGAGCCCCCAGTCCTCAGTTTGTAGCTCTGCCTCTCACCCGTGTGATCTTGGGCAAGTCCGCTGGCCCCTCTGAGGCTCCTCACCTGTAACCTGGGAATAACAAAATCTCCTGCAATGTGTGCTAGCCCTGAGCCTGGGTTGATGGAGGGAGGGCATTATTACGTCAACGTTTTAATTGGGTGGAAACAGGATGGGCTGGGTCCAGAGGACCAGCGACGGGTCTCCCTAGGGAAGTGACATCCATGTAGAGAGATGGTTCGGAGTTAAGAGTGTGAGAAGTCAAGGGCAGGATGGTGTGCTGGAAAATTCCATGAGTGAATGTGGGACCTAGCACATAGGAAGGTGTTTAGTAAATTTGAGGCTGTATTTCTCTTGCTTCTCAAAGAGGTCCCTTGGCGAGGTCCCTGCGGAATCCCTCATTTCATGCCCCTTTCTTTCCACCTTCCAGGTGGGGTTCAGTCTGACTCGGGTCCGATCTGGCAGTGCTCGATCCTACTCAGTGAGTGCAGGGGGAGGTGTGGAGGGGGTGAGAGGGGCCTGGGATGTCTGTCCTTTACATCTGGAGCCCAGAGGCCCTTGTTCTCTCCCAGAGAGGGGAGCAAGAAGTGACCCTCCCTTGCAGGGTACACAGGGAAGAGGCAGGGTGGGGGTGGGCTATCGGGAGGCCATAACCAAGGCGCCCTCTTACCCACTCCCCAGACCCGGGACCCCCACGATTGTCCTCTCCAGAAAAACAGTAGCAACCTCCTGGTACTCTTCCTCATTGACACCAAGGATCTGCGGTAAGTTGATGGTCCAGGGCCCTATCGTTTGTGTTTCCCTGGGTGTGCTGCCCACATGCGCTGAGCAGGTGGGATCGGAAACCAGCTGAAAGAACTTATGTGAAAAGCCACTTGCTTTTCAATTTCTCCACCAGCCTTCTGATTACAGGAAGAGAGGGGCAGGGTACCCAAGAAGTGTTGGGGTCTTGGGGCAGAAGACACGGACACAGAGGAGTGTTGTGAGAATCCACAGCAGTCGTTCATGCTTGTTGAATGCTTCCTATGTTCCAGGCAGCATCCTGCAAGCTTTTACAGGTGTTAACTCAGCGATTCATCATACTATTATTATCCCCATTCTAAAGATGAGGAAACTGAGGCCCAGGAACTGGGATTTAGACCCAGGCAGCCTGGCACCAGAGTCCAACGGTACCATGTAGCATGTGTATAGACATTTTTTTTTTTAATGTTTTTTATTTATTTCTAGGAGAGAGAGAGAGACAGTGCGAGCAGGGGAGGGTCAGAGAGAGAGGGAGTCACAGACTGAAACAGGCTCCAGGCTCTGAGCTGGCAGTCAGCACAGAGCCCGACGCGGGCCCGAACCCACGAACTGCGAGATCATGACCTAAGCGAAAGTCGGACGCTCAACCGACTAAGCCACCCAGGCGCCCCTGTATAGACACATTTTCATTTAAAATAATGCACTTAAGTAGAATTGAGTAAGCCACTCTCATGGGAAGTGACAGTCCCGGGTGCAGGCATCTCACAGGCGTGGCAGCCATCTTGACAGGCGACGGCCAGTGCTGGAATTGTGTGACCACTGATTCAGCCTGAGCTGGCCCTCAAAAAGGAGATCCCACGGGCCCAAGGGCCCATTGAGTCCCTCTGTACAGGTGGTGTGCGTGACCCAAGCCTTCAGCCTCCTGGCCTCACTGTCACGGTCCCCACCCTCACCCCAGGGTCCAGGTGAGGAAGTATGGGGAGCAGAAGAAGCTGTTCATCTCTCCTGGGCTCCTCCCCGAAGCGCCTTCTGAACCAGGGCCCCCAGCGCCAGTGCACACAGTCACCCCTAAAGTGGACAGTGGTGAGTGAGGCTGGCCATATGAGCGGGGAGAGGGGAGATGGCCAGGGCTGCTCTGGGCCGCCTCCCGTTTTTCTGCTGTCCATCTGTCCGTCCACCTCTAAACTCATGCCCTTGTCCCCTACAGGGACCACCCCTGCGCTCGACAAGACCAAGTCAAAACCCACAGTGTCTCAGGAAGCCCAGCAGGTCCGGGGAAGGTCTTTTCAGGGGCATACAGGGACCCAGGCGGGGGGTCCCTGGTGCTCCATGCACCACTCTGTCCCCTCAGGGCCCCAGCGAGGACAAGGAACTGGTTCTGGGTCTTGGGCACCTCAACAACTCCTACAACTTCAGCGTGAGTGTCTGTGAGCACCTGCAGCCCCACCTCCCCCCAGAGTGGGGACTCCCAGGCTGAGGCCTCCACTCCCTCTGTCTGTCCCCCCGCCCCCCAGTTCCACGTGGTGATCGGCTCCCAGGCTGAGGAAGGCCAGTACAGCCTCAATTTCCACAACTGTTACAACTCCAAGCCGGGCCAGGAGCGGCCGTTTGACATCACGGTGAGCAGATGCGAGGCGGCGGTGCCACAGCCTCCCTGAGGCCATGCTGTGGAATGCAAGGCCGATGTACCCATCTGGGAGATGGGAAGACCGAGGCACGGAGAGGGGGAGCCTGAGAGTGGGAGAGCGAGACTCCTACTCACGGCTCTGCACATCCAGAGCTGGCATGAGCCATCCCCACCACCCACCACTGCCCCCTCCCCAGGTCATGATCCGGGAGAGGAACCCTGAGGGCTTCCTGTCAGCAGCGGAAATTCCCCTTTTCAAGCTGTATATGGTCATGTCTGCCTGCTTCCTGGCCGCTGGCATCTTCTGGGTGTCCATCCTCTGCAAGAACACGTAATGCCTGGGGGGCCCCTACCTCCTCTCTTCATACCCTCCCATCCCTGCCCCTAACTCATGCCCTCCACCCCTTTCTGTCCCTGACCACACCCCCATCCCCCACCACCAGGTACAACGTCTTCAAGATCCATTGGCTCATGGCAGCCCTGGCTTTCACCAAGAGCATCTCCCTCCTTTTCCACAGTGTGAGATCTTGGGCCCAGAACAGAAGGGGGTGGGCTGGGGTCTCTGGGTTCAGGAAGAAGCCCGTGCAGCCCACTCCCCAAATCTGTGCAGACCCTGGGCTTGGGAGTCCATTCGTCCCACTGTCCACATGTCCAGCCATTTTTGTACTGTGGCCACCAACTGTCCACCCAGCTCAGCTGCTTGCCTGTCCTTCTGTCCAGCTGTGACTGTCCACTGGCCCAGCTCTGACTCTCCCCTGGACTGATCATCCCACTGTCTCATCACCCATCCACCCAGCTGTGATGTCCCTGCCTTTGTCACGGCCGTGACTGCCCATCTGTCATTCCCGCCATCCACCCCTATGTTGTCACGGCCATCTCTGAGTCCCCCTGCCACGTCCTGAGTGTAACTGTCAGCTCTGTCCACTTTCTGGCCACCATGCGACAGTGATCGTCCACGTTCCTAAACCATCGCTAGCCTCACACTTGTCACTGTCCACCTACCCGTCCGTCCGTCTGTCTGACTGTCCATGCATCCACCTCCAGATCAACTACTACTTCATCAACAGCCAGGGTCACCCCATCGAAGGCCTCGCCGTCATGCACTACATCACACACCTGTGAGTGCCCTTCTCTGCGGCAGGTTGAGGGGGTGGGCTGGGGAGGGGGGCCACCCCTCTTACCACACACGCTCCCCCCAGGCTGAAGGGTGCTCTCCTCTTCATCACCATCGCCTTGATCGGCTCTGGCTGGGCCTTCGTGAAGTATGTCCTGTCAGACAAGGAGAAGAAGATCTTTGGGATCGTGATTCCCCTGCAGGTGCACGGGAGGCCCCAGGCCGGTGGGTGGGGATGGGTGCAGGCACACCTGCGCCCTTGGGGCACATCTACCCAGCCCATGCCGCCGGCAGGTCCTGGCCAATGTGGCCTACATTATCATTGAGTCCCGCGAGGAGGGTGCCAGCGACTACAGGCTTTGGAAGGAGACCCTCTTCCTGGTGGATCTCATCTGCTGTGGCGCCATTCTCTTCCCTGTGGTCTGGTGAGGGTCCCACGCGTGAGCCCTGCCGGAGGCTGAGACCCTGACCCCCCGGCCCCCGCCAGCCACCACAAACATGGCCAGGGGTAGTGCTGACGGCTCCCTGTGTCCCCTGCCCCGTTCCAGGTCCATCCGGCACCTCCAGGACGCATCTGGCACTGATGGAAAGGGTGAGACCCCTGGTCCCGGGACCCTCTGGGCCCCCAGCCCCTGTCCCGCTCCAGGCCCCTCTTTCTGATGCCTGGATGGCCCTTCTCTCCCTGCCTTCCTGCCTCTCTACCTTCTCCCTGTCCTGCGCCCCCACCCCAAACAGCCCCCTCCAGGTTTCCTGCCCCTCGACCCCTCCCCAAGATGTTCTCTCTGCCCCCCGCACCACTCCCTCCTCCACCACCACTCCCCGGCCCGTCCAGTGGCCCCAGCCTCCTTCCCCTAACCCCACTCTCTGTGTACATCTCAGTGGCAGTGAACCTGGCCAAGCTGAAGCTCTTTCGGCATTACTACATCATGGTAGGAGCCCCGTTCTCACTAGGGGAAGGTTTTGGTTTTGGGGGGGGGGTCGTGTCTTTTTCTTGCAGGGGGGGGTCCAACCAACCCATTGGCATAAGCACTCTCACCCTTCCCTCTGCCATCAGCCGTCACTCTGAGCCCCAACTCCCTGCCATCTGTCCCTGCCCCTGCAGGTCATCTGTTACGTCTATTTCACGAGGATCATCGCCATCCTGTTGCGGGTGGCCGTCCCCTTCCAGTGGCAGTGGCTGTACCAGGTGGACACGGGAGCCACAGGCAGGTGGGAGGGTGGGCCGCACAGTGCCTGAGGGGGACAGGGGCTGTGCCTGACACTCCTCCTGCCCTCGACCCGCAGCTCTTGGTGGAAGGCTCCACTCTCGCCTTCTTCGTGCTCACTGGCTACAAGTTCCAGCCAGCAGGCGACAACCCGTACCTGCAGCTGCCTCAGGAGGACGAGGAGGACATGCAAACGGAGCAAGTGTGAGCGGGGCGAGGCCGGGGGCAGGGCCGGACAGCTCTAGGGTTGGATTTGATGGGCACGAGCGGGGGCGGGGCATAGTCCCCCTCAAATCCTGAGCCACCTCTTTGTTATCTGCCTCTAGAATGACCGATTCTGGGTTCCGGGAAGGCCTGTCCAAAGTCAACAAAACAGCGAGCGGGCGGGAACTGTTGTGATCATCCCGGCATCTGGGACCGGCGCTCCTCTCCCGCCTGCTCCCACCCCTCCTCACATTCCTCACTCCCGCAGGCTCCCACAGCGCCAGGAGGGGGAGGGGGGAGAGGGCGCCTGGGGGCTTGCAGCGCCCAGCCCCCTGAGCCTTAAGCCCCAGAGCCCATTGAGAAGAGTGCGCCCCACTTCCCACAAGTATTGGGCAATCCTGTCCCCACCCCGGAGCCATCTGCCACTTGCAGTTGCACAATAATGACCGATCTGTTTTTGCTAGCCTGGTTTCTTGCCTTTTTCTGGCTGTTGAGATCTAACACAGAGGTTTGCTTACAATTGAGAAACCTGTATTCATGGGTGGCGGGGGAGGTGGCAGTATCAGTCGCCCCCTCCACTTTCTGTAAATGTCAGTCGAGCAGCTGTTCCCTACCAGGCCCTGAGCTGGGTGCTGAGGACAGAGCAGTGACCAAGACCCACCCAGGCTCCACCCTCAAGGGGCTCACAGTTGGGGGTGGGGGGCTGGCAGGGACAAGGATGAGTCACCAAACGCTTCCCTCACAGGGCCGCGGCCCAGCCTGGGAAGTGGGGGGAAGGTGAAGAGAGAAGTAGGAGAAGGACCCCAGGCCCAGGGGAGGGACGGCGTGTGCAGAGGCTGGAGGTGAGGAAAACATGCTGGTTGCTAGACACACGAGGAGTGCGCACTGAGGTGTCAAGGAGTCCTGCCTAACGCCACCCAGTGGCTGGTGTGTGCCACACCCTCTTCTAAGGCTTCCAGGGTCAATGGAAGCCTATTAAAAAACCTGTGAGACACAGAGAGCCTAAGTAGCTTGCCCGAGGTCACACAGCTGATGAGCTGCGAAACTCAGGACTCAAAACACTAGCAGTCTGGCCTCAGGGCTGCACTTTACCACCGACCGCTCTGCCCCTCCGCACCTAGACTCCCTCCGACCAATTCTTCCTAACTCCCCAAACCCACCTTGCCCTTTGTTGTGTGGGCCTGGGTATGAGGTATCACTTCTGTTTCCTAACATGTAAAATGAGGTTCTCATTAGGCCACTGACTATCACACATGAGATAATGGCATGAGCCTAACCTTTCGCAGGCTGCCCTGAACCTTCAGGAGTGACCTCAGGTTAGCAGCGCACCTGTGTCCCCACGTGGGCAGCTCCAGAGATGATGTTCTCTCCCCTCTCCCCAGCCCACCTTTCAGGCAGAGTGCCTGTTAGCAGACAGTTCTCAGCGGGGGGCACAGGCCTGGGATGATGGGGGGGAGGGGGTGTCAAGCCTTCCTGCAAACAGAAACAAGTATAACGGGGCCCAGATGAATAAATAGCCCAGCCAGACAAGGAAGTGAGAAGGCGTTGCAGACTGAGCAAGTTATGTGAGCAGGGCAGAGAAGCCCAGAATAGCCGGCCAGGCGCACTGCAGGGCTGGCTGGGGCCGAGAGGGCGGCGGGGAGGGTGGGGAACAGCTGGCAGAAGCCTAAAGACAACACTTGGACTTCACGCAAGTGCCTGTGGGAGCCGAGGAGAAGGCAAAGCAGGGAAGGACGTGACCGTAGGAGGTCGGTGCTGAACTCCCTGTGCGTGCAGGGGTGCGCAGGATCACGGCTGTCCACAGATGTCCACATCCCCACCCCCAGAACCTGCGAGGTTGTTACATGACACAGTAAAGGGCACTTGGCAGATGGGATTCAGCTAAAGCCCCTGAGATGGGAGGTGATCCTGGATGACCCATGTCACCACCAGGGACCGTAGGAGAGGGAGGCAGCAGGGTCCCAGTCAGACAAGGAGAGACACAAGGAAACAGGCAGGAGGGATGTGTGTGGGGCTGGAGAAAGCGCCCCTCCCCCCAGCCAAGGAGTGCAGGGGCCTCTAGGAGCCCAAAAAGGCAGGAAGTGGATTCCCAATTCCCTCCACTGGAGCCTCCCTAAGGAACACAGCCCTGCCCCCACCTTGACTTCAGACTTCAGCCCTCCAGCCTATAAGATAATACATAGGTGTGATTTTAAGCCACCAGGTTTGTGGTCACTTCTTACAACAGCAGTCAGAGACTCCTACAGCTTAGGAGCATGAACCCTGGACCCCCGGCTGCCTGGATTCAAATTGCAGCTCCTCCCACCTAGAGGATCTTGGGCAAGTGGCCAAAGCCCTCAGACTCTTGGTCTGTAAAATAGGGATGCCGAGGAAATGAGTTTCATGACATAGATAAAGTGCTACATCTGAGTCTTATGAAGACCAGCTCACCAGCGTGCATGCATGTATTCCACACCATAATTTTGTAGGGTCACAAAGGTGTGTTTTTACAAGTCCCCAGTTGCTGTAGAGTATATNGGCTATAATGAAACCAGAAAAGGGGGTGGGGGAAGAAAATGGAGTCAGGGAGCTTTGGGGGACCCTAGGAGGTACCCCAACCCCTGCTTGAGAAGTCGAATCTCAAACTTCTGGACAGTAAGCAGGTGCTTGCCTCCTCACTCCTTCCAAAGAAGGGGTGATGCAATCAAAGTAGACAGGGTCCAGGTTTGTTCTGTGTCTGCACACCTCCCCCACTCCAGGCATGCAGCCTAGGCCAGGAAAGGAGGCTGGTTTACAGGAAATCAGAGCCGGGTTGCCCGTTAACCCCTTCTTTGGAACCTTGGAAACCAGGCCTTTCAGAGATCGGGACACCCCCACCAAATACCTGTTGCCTCCTGTGACATGGACTTTACAAACCCCCTCCCCCACTGCACAACTTGCTGGGAATCCAACAGACACACATCGAAATGACACTGAGGCAAAAATGCAAAGCTTTGCCAACATGCTGACAATGTGAGGCAGTGGGGAAATCCAGCAATTTCCTGCAAGGCCAGAAAGTATGTAATTCAGTACAATCACGGAGGGAAAGACAGCAATATCTTGCAGGGTTACTAATGCAAGTAGCACTTGGTCCAGGGTCATGTCCTTTCACGGCGATGATAGCTGTGAAGTGTGTGCTAATACAGCCTCATCTGACCTGGGGAAACTGAGGTGCAGAGTGGTTATTAATCAAGTGCCCAAAGTATACCACTAATAAGTTCAGAGCTGGAAAGTGATGCAGGCTCAAGACTACTCACTGGAGAGGGCATGGCTTGTAACCAGGGAAGTCTGTCCATTGGGAAGAGGCCGGTTACTTGCACACAATGTAACAGGAGGCAGCTGCCTCTAAGAACAAGGAAGCTCTCTGGGCACTGATAGTAAAAGATCTGGAAGGGATATGGTTTATGAAAAAAGCAAGGTGTGACCCAGGAAGACCAGGAAGAAGAGCATGCAGAAAATGCTGGTAATTTGTTTTTAAAACTTGCAAACATTTAACAACGCATACCTGTGAAAGTAAACAAGGGATTTGGTGGCACTGCGGCATGTGAGACCAGAGTGGCTGGCAACAGGAAGAGGAGGCAAATTGCCTTTTCCTTGTACATCTACTTGGGCCCTTTAGGTGTTGAACCCTATGACTATCTTAGCTATTCATACAAAAAATTAAACACAATTTATAATAATAATATTTAATACTGGTAATAATATTCTAATGTGGATGTAAGACAGNAGGATTTCGCTGCCCCAGTCCCTCACCCGTGTTCAGGTGCTCTGCCCGCCCCCTCCCCCCAGCCTCCTCCACTTTGGACTTGCCCCTCCCTCACCGGATCCCCTCCCCTTCTCTGAGCCTCCTTTCCTCTCCCAGATCAATGA
Organism: Crocuta crocuta; assembly: GCF_008692635.1. NCBI lineage: Eukaryota > Metazoa > Chordata > Mammalia > Carnivora > Hyaenidae > Crocuta > Crocuta crocuta. The sequence continues at coordinate 263,834 of NW_027527386.1, forward strand.
CGGCACTGGGGATGCCAGGCTGGAACGAAAGGTTCTGCTGGCCGGGGTAGAACCCTCCAGAGCAGATGCCCTTGTGGGGAAGTCGTTGTACGTGTCCGTCACTGTTATCTTGCACTCAGGTGAGGCCCTGTCTGAGGAAAGAGACCCAAATGAGGGGGGAGGCCCAGTCTGAGGGCAGAGGCCCAGAATGGAGGTGGATTGCAGTGTGACAGGGGATAACCAGTCTGAGGGCAGAGGCCAAGTGTAAGAGAGGAAGCCCAGGTGGAAGTGATACCCAGTTAGACAAAGGAGACCCATTCTGGGCGGGGGTGGGGGAAATCCAAAATGAAACTGGGATCTAGTCTGAGGAGGGAGACCGAGATTGAAGGTACCAGACAGTCTGACAGACGAGGCACAGTCTGATGGGGGAGGCCAGTTATGAACTTGGGATCCAGTCTGACCAAGGAGGCCAAGTCTGATGGGGAAGGCCCAGAATGAAGGTTCCAGCCAGTCTGACAGAGGAGGCCCAGTTGAGTAGGGAGGTCCAAAATGAAATTGGGATCGAGTCTGACCGAGGAGGCCCCATCTGAGGCATGAGACCCAGACTGAAGGTGCCAGCCAGTATGATGGACAAAGCACAGTCTGATGGGGGAGGCCATGTAGGAGTGTGGGATCCAGTCTGATAGAGGAGGCCAAATCTGGGGCGGGCAGGAGGTCAGAATGAAGGTGGGATGCAGTCTGACAGCGGGGGTCCAGTCTGAGCAAAGGAAGTCCCATAAGAAGGTGGGAGTCAATCTGACAGAGGAGGCCCAGTCTGAGGGGGGAGGCCCAAAATGAAATTGGGATCCAGTCTGATAGAGGAGTCGCAGTCTGAGGAGGGGAGGCCAGAACGAAGGTGGAATCCAGTCTGTAGTAGCGGAGGTACAGTCTGAGCACGGAGGCCCAGTATGATGGTGGGGATCCAGTCTGACAGAGGAAGCCAGTCCGATGCAGGAGGCCCAGACTAAGGTGTGGTCCAACTGGAGGGGTGGCCCCGGAACCTGTCCTCATGGCTGGCCCCCTCAGGCAGCGACATGGTGGAGGCAGAGCGCAGCGGGATCCCCATCGTGACCTCCCCCTACCAGATCCACTTCACCAAGACGTCCAAGTTCTTCAAACCAGGCATGCCCTTTGACCTCATGGTGAGACCCGGGGTGGGGCTGCACCCTCCACCCTGCTCCTGAGCACCGGCCACGCCTCTGGGTCCACCTGAACCCTCTCCAGCTGCCCCTGCACTGCACCCACAGGTGTTCGTCACCAACCCGGACGGCTCCCCAGCACGTAACGTCCCCGTGGAGACCCAGGACTCCAGTGCACGCTCCTTGACCCAGGCTGATGGCGTGGCCAAGCTGATCATTAACACACCCAACAAACCAGTGTCCCTGCCCGTCACTGTGAGTCCTTGCCCCCCTCTGGCCCCACGCCTGCTAGATAGGGGACTGTATTGCAGGCAGGGACTCTGTCGTCTGCCACAGTCATCCTGCCCTGTGAGGAATGGGGTCCTTTTATTTGCATCAGGGGATCTTGCCATTCACACAGACATGTTTTCATCTGCATAGAGGGGTTCTCCTCTGCACAGGGGTCTGGCCACCTGCATAGCTATCTTCTAAGGATCCAGTGATTGCATGCGACCACCTGGATATTCCAAAACAGCCTCCCCGTCCTCAGACCCTTAACTTAATCCTGCTTGCAGAGTCCCTCTGGCCACAGAAGGTCTCAGGGATTAGGACATGGACACGTTTGGGCGGCCGGCACTCATCCCCCTTTCCTCGCCCAGGTGAGCACTAAGAAGGAAGGCATCCCAGAGTCACGACAGGCCACCAGGACTATGACCGCCCAGCCCTACAAAACCATGGGCAGCTGCAGTAACTATCTCCACCTGTCGGTGCCTCGCATGGAGCTCAAGCCAGGGGAAGATCTCAACGTCAACATCCACCTGCGAATTGACCCCACCACCACCCAGAAGAAAGATCCTTACTACTACACCTACCTGGTCCGTGCCCTCTAGGATCCCCAGGCCCTTCCTCCTCCTTCTGCAGCACCCCCGTCCAGGGTCATCCCATCCCCCCTCACCTTGCTGATTCCTCCTTACGCCAACCTGTCTCCCCCAGATCATGAACAAAGGGAAGCTGTTGAAGGTTGGCCGACAGAAGCGTGAGCTTGGCCAGGATGTGATCGCACTGCCCCTGATCATCACTGCAGACTTCATTCCTTCCTTCCGCTTGCTGGTTTATTACACCTGCGTTAACAGCGAAGGCCAGAGGGAGGTGGTGGCCGATTCCGTGTGGGTGGATGTCAAGGACTCCTGTGTGGGCAAGGTAAGCTTCTGGAGCCTTCCTCTGCACCCACCTTGGGACTCCCCGCCTGGCCAGGGCTGGCTCCGTCTCTGCCTCTCTCGGCCTTCTGGGTGGGCTCCCCAGCCGAGGTGCGCCTTCTCCTTTTCCAGCTCCTTCTCTCCCCACCTCTGTTTCAGCCTCAGTACCTCCCTCTCCCCTGGCCTTTCTGCCTTCAGTCTGTCTGTCTCCACCTTCCTCCCCTTCCTGACCAGCGCAGCACACGTGCCCTCCCCTGACTGCTGATGGAGATCGGGCCTGGCAGGGCTGACTCCTCACTCCTGCCCNGGGGGAGACCAGCCAGAGTGGGGAGGCTGGGTGAGAGGGGGCAGGGCCTGTCTGAGGGTGGAGTCCAGTTAGAGGGGGAGGCTCAGTGAGAGGTGGAGGCCTGTTCTGACGGGTGAAGGGCCCCACTGTAGTGGGGAGGCCCTGTCTGAGGGAGACCACTCTGATGTGAGAGGGCCTAGTCTGAGGGGCAGGACCTGTCTAGGGGAGAAGGACCTAAGTGAGGGGGGAAGGGGCCTGTTTTCGGGGAAGGATGCCTCTGTCTGAGGGGGAGGAGGGCCTGTGTGAAGGGGAGGAGGCCTGAGAGCGGAGTGTGTACCCTTCTTCGGAGGAAGGAGGAACTGTCTGAGGGAGGAGGGGGCCCTGTCTGAAGGGGGGCAAGCTTCTGTCTGAGATGAGTTTTTAGCTCGCCTTTACGAAAGAAAACTCATTTTTATGTTCCTTTCCAAAGGGGTGCCTAACTCAATGCCTAACAACATCTGTTGATTCATTTTCATTCAATCATGCGTTCATTCATTCATTCATTCATTTCTGGATAAGTGTATACACTTGAAACTACATCTTGGGCCAAATAAATCTTAAGCCAACCCAAGAGGAATGTCTCTTACAAGAAGCCCATTCAGAGCAGAACCAGTGTGCCCCCCCCACCCCCCGCCCACCATGAGGCAGCCCTGGCAGGNTATTTCTAGGAGAGAAAGAGACAGCCTGAGCAGGGGCGGGTCAGAGAGAGAGGGAGTCACAGACTGAAACAGCCTCCAGGCTCTGAGCTGGCAGTCAGCACAGAGCCCGACGCGGGGCTCGAACCCACGAACCGCGAGATCATGACCTAAGCAAAAGTCAGATGCTTAACCGACTAAGCCACCCAGGCGCCCCCGATCCCTGCTTTTTAAAGATGCTTTTTGATGTGTCTTAAGTAGAGAAAGGCCTTCCTGCTAGGATGGCGCAGTGGAAACCAAACCCACAGGGAGCCCGCCGAACCAGGGGTGGCTTGGCACCTTGTGTGAGGGTCACCCTGGCAGGTTCCCCACTCGGCCCACCTGGCCCCGATTGCTCTTTTTAACCGCTGTGTTCAGAGCGGTGGCTGCTCCGCTGACCCTTCTCACTGGCCGTTTGAACACTTCTCTTGCACATCGTTTCCATGGGGGACCAGAAACGGTGTCATTCAAATTGGGCTCCGAGAACAAAGGCCAATGCGAGCGGCTCGTGAAACCGAGGGAAATTTCCTTATCAACCACAGGATGAAAAATCACAACACAGAACCCCTTTGCTTAAAAACTAAGGAAGATGGGGAAACATCGCAGTGGCAGGCTGCCCGATCCAAGCAAACATACTCATCTCTTTTGGGTTGGGTTTTTTTTCTGTTTGTTTGTTTTTATGGTTTTTAAAGAGTCTCAAACAGAAAGGGGAGAAATGGGCATTAAACCCAATTAGTTCCATGTGGAATTTCTAGAAGCAAAGATATTCTCCCACAAAACCACAGCACAGTCATCAGAGTTAGGATATTAATGGTGACTCGTTACCACCTCCAAACCCTCCAACCCCACTCAGGTTTGCCAGTGGTTTCCCTTTGGCTTGGGTGGTCTGGTTTGGTTTGGGTCCTTTATAGGAAAAGGTTCTGGTCCAGGAACAGACGTCGTATTTACTGGTGGGGTCTCCCTAGTGTCCTTGGATCTGCTCAACCCCTGGCAGTGCATCCGTCTTTTAGTGACTTTCACGTCCAGCTGTTGGGGGGCTGTCCTGCGGTCTGGGCTGGCTCCATGTGTCCTCATAGTGACCTCCAGGCTTTGCATTTGGGGGCAGCACTGTCACAGAAGAGACATTTGGATTCTCAGTGCATCATATCAGGAGCCTAAAGACATTGATTCGTCCGTTGTTGGTGCCGTGAATCCTGATCACATGATTAAGGCGCCGTCTGCTGGGTCCCTCCACTGTGGACTTCCTCTTTATTCCTGTATAGTCAATTAAGAATTTTTTTAATATTTATTTTTGAGAGACAGGGAGACAGAGTGCCAATGCAGGAGGAACAAGAGAGAGGGAGGCAAGGAATCTGAAGCAGCTCCAGGCTCTGGGGTGTCAGCACAGAGGCCAACGTGGGGCTTGAACTCGCGAACCATGAGATCATTACCTGAGCCGAAGTCAGATGCTTAACCAACTGAACCACCAGGGCGCCCCTCCCCCCATTATAGTCAATTTTTAAACTTCTTTTTTCTACTAGATCATAGCAGAATTTAAGCCAAGGGAAAATTTCCCCCAAATCAATTTTTATGTAGCCTGTATGAAGCAGGTATAGATTCCTTATTCAATAACACATACTTTAGTGTACACTTTTATTTTTTAGTTTTTTTATTTTTATATTTTGGTTTAGAAATATGGAGTCACCTCAGGTGCCTGGTGGCTTAGTTGGTTAAGTGTCCAACTTTGGCTCACTTCTTGATCTTCCAGTTTGTGAGTTTGAGCCCTGCGTTGGACTCTGTGCTGATAGCTTAGGGCCTACTTCGGATTCAGTGTCTCTCTGTCTCTCTCTGTCCCTCCCCTGGTCATGTGCTGTTTCTCTCTCTCAAAAATAAACAAACATTTAAAAAGTTAAGAAAAAAAAGAAATATGCAGTCACTTCTTAAAGCAGACATTGCCAACGGGGACACATATTTCTAAATTCTTCTGGCTGGAAGACTATCATTCCTTCCACCACCATCACCCCCAAAAAAGACACAAATATTCCCAACACACATGAGCAAAGGGCCATATCTTCAGTCTGTGCAAATTATTCTAACCTAGGCTTGCTGTCTTCTGCTCCAGCAACCTACAGACTTGCTTTCTTAAGGAGGAAAATTACACAAAAGTATGCAATCTACTGGGATATAGCTTACCCATGTTAGGGTGTTTTCTCCCCTAGCCTTGTGTAATTTTTTTAAATCTTTTTTTATATAAATATATGTCAAATCAGTGTAGCCTTGGCTGCAGTAATGGATTTCTGTGATTCATCATTTACATACAACCCCCAGTGCTCATCCCAACAAGTGCCCTCCTCAATTCCTATCAGTCATTTCCCTCAACCTCTCCACTCCCATCAACCCCCAGTCTGTTCTCTGTATTTAAGAGTCTCTTACAGTTTGTCTCTCTCTCTGTTTGTATCTTAATATTCCTTCCCTTCCCCTGTGGTCTTCTGGTAAGTTCCTCAAATTCCACATAGGGGTGAAATCATAGGATATCTGTCTTTCTCTGACACATTTCCCTTAGCATAATACACTCCAGATCCATCCATGTTGTTGCAAATGGCAAGATTTCATTCTTTTTAATCACCGAGGAGTATTCCATAGTGAATATATAGCACATCTTCTTTATCCACACATCAGTCGATGGACATTTGGGCTCTTTCCATGCTTTGGCTATTGTTGATAGTGCTGCCATAAGCATTGGGGTGTATCTGTCCCTGTGAATCAGCACTCCTGTGTCATTTGGATAAATTCCTAGTAGTGCCATTGCTGGGTCATAGGGTAATTCTAATTTTAATTTTTTGAGGGAACTCCATACTGTTTTCCAGAGTGGCTGCACCAGTTTGCATTCCCACCAACAGTGCAAGAGGGTTCCCCTTTCTCCACATCTTTGCCAACACCTGTTGTTTCCTGAGTTGTTTATGGTAGCCACTCTGACAGTTGTGAGGTGGTATCTCAATGTGGTTTTGATTTGTATTTCCCTGATGATGAGCAATGTTGAGCATCTTTTCATGTGTCTGGTTGCCATCTGGATGTTTTCTTTGGAAAAGTGTCTATTCATGTCTTCTGCCCATTTCTTCACTGGATTACTTGTTTTTTGGGTGTTGAATTTGGTAAGTTCTTTATAGATTTTGAATACTACCCTTTTATCCATTATATTATTTGCAAACATCTTCTCCCATTCCATCGGTTACCTGTTAGTTTGGTTGATTATTTCCTTTGCTGTGCAGCAGCTTTTTATCTTGATGAGGTCCCAGATAGTTTGCTTTTGCTTTTATTTCCCTTGCCTTCAGAGATATGTCAAGTAAGAAGTTGCTGCGGGCTAGGACAAAGAGGTTGCTGCCTGTTTTCTCCTACAGAATCTTGATGGTTTCCTGTCTTGCATTTAGGTCTTTCATCCATTTTCAGTTTATTTTTGTGTTTGGTGTAAGAATTGGTCCAGTTTCATTCTTCTGCATGCTGCTGTCTAGTTCTCCCAGCTAAGAGACTGTATTTTTTTTTCTACTGGACACTCTCTCCTGCTTTGTCAAAAATTAGTTGGCCATATATTTGTGGGTCCATTTCTGGGTTCTCTATTCTATCCCATTGGTCTGTGTGTCTGTTTTTGTGCCAATACTGTACTGTCTTGATGATTACAGCTTAGTAATACAGACTAAAGTCCAGGATTGTGATGACTCCAGTTTTGGTTTTCTTTTCAACATTACTTTGGCTATTTGGGGTCTTTTGTGGTTCAATAAAAGTTTTAGGATTGTTGTTCTAGCTGTGAAGAATATTGGTGCTATTTTCATTGGGATTGCATTGAACCTGTAGATTCTTTGGGAAGTATCGACATTTTAACAATATTTGTTCTTCCAAACCATGAGCATGGAATATTTTTCCATTTCTTTGTGTCATCTTCAATTTCTTTCGTAAGCTTTCTATAGTTTTCAGCATACAGATCTTTTACCTCTTTGGTTAGGTTTATTCCTAGGTATTTTGTGGTTCTTGGTGCAAGTGTAAATGGGATTGACTCCTTGATATCTCTTTTTATAGCTTCATTATTGATGATTAGAAATGCAACTGATTTCTGTATGTTGATTATATATCCTGCAAATGCTGAATTCATGTATCAATTCCAGCAGTTTTTGGTGAAGTCTTTCTGGGCTTCCGGGTAGACTATCCTGTCATCTGTGAAGAGTGAAAGTTTGACTTCTTTCTCAATTTCGGTGCCTTTTATTTTGTTTTGTTGTCTGGTTGCTGGGGCTAGGACTTCCAACAACAGTGATGAAAGAGAACAACCCTGTAATGTTCCTGATCTCAGGGGAAAGCTCTCAGTTTTTCCCCATTGAGGATGATATTGGCTGTGGGCCTTTCATATATGGGCTTTGATGATGTTAAGGTATTTTCCCTCAATCCCTACTTTGTTGAGTTTCTGTCAAGAATGGATGATGTATTTTGTCAGATACTTTTCCTGCATCTACGGACAGGATCCTATGGTTCTTATCCTTTCTTCTATTAATGTGATGTATCATGTTGGTTGATTTGCAAATGTTGAACCAGTCTTGCAGCCCAGGAATGAATCCCACTTGATCATGTTGCAGAATCCTTTTAATATACTATTGAATCTGACTTGCCAGTATCTTGTTGAGAATTTTTGCATCCACGTTCCTCAGGGATATTGGCCTGTAATTCTCCTTTTTAGTGGGGTCTTTGTCTGGTTTGTGATCAAGGTAATGCTGGCTTCATAGAATGAGTCTGGAAGCTTTCCTTCTGTTTCTTTCTTTTTGGAGCAGCCTAGAAGAATAGGTATGAACTCTGCTTAAAATGTCTGGTAGAATTCACCCAGGAAGCCATCTGGCCCAGGACTCTTATTTGTTGGGAGATTTTTGATAACCAATTTAATTTCTTCACTGGTTATGGGTCTGTTCATATTTTCTGTTTCTTTCCTTTTGAGTTTTGATAGTGTGTGGGTGTCTAGGAATTTGTCCATTTCTTCCAGGTTGTCCAGTTTGTTGGCATATAATTTTTCACTGTATTCTCAAATAATTGTATTTCTGTGGTGTTTGTTGTGATTTCTCCTCTTTCATTCATGATTGTATCTGTTTGGGTCCTCTCTCTTTTCTTATTGAGAAATCTGGCTAGGGGTTTATCAATTTTATTTACTCTTTTGAAATATCAGTTCTTAGATTCATTTATCTATTCTATTATTGTTTATTCCTGCTCTAATCTTTATTCTCTTCTGCTGGCTTTGGGCTTTTTTTTCCCCCCTGCTGTGTTTCTAGTTTCTTTAGATGTGAAGTTAGGTTCTGTATTTGGGATCTTTCATGTTTCTTGATAAAGGCCTGAAATCCAATGTATTATCCTCTTAGAACTGCCTTTGCTGCATCCCAAAGGGTTTGGACTTTCGTGGTTTCATTTTCATTTCCTTCCATACATTTTAAAATTCCTTCTTTAATTTCCTGAATGACCCATTCATTCTTTAGTAGGATGTTCATGTATTTGGGGGTTTTCCAATTTTTTTATGTGGTTGATTTCAACTTTCATAGTGCTGTGATCTGAAAATATGCATGGTATGAATGTTGAGGGCTGATTTGTGTCCCAGTAAGTGATCTATTTTGGAGAATGTTCCGTGTGTCCTCAAGAAGAATGTGTATTCTGCTGCTTTTGGATGAAAAATCTGAATGTATCTGTGAAGTTTATCTGTCATTTAGAGTCGTTGTTTCCTTATTGATTTTCTGACTAGATGAACTGTCCATTGCAGTAAGTGGAATATTAAAGTCCCCTACAATCAAAGTATTATTGTCTATACATTTATTTATGTTTGTGATAAATTGATTTATATATTTGGGTTCTCCACATTGGGGGCTTAAACATTTATAATTGTTAACTCTTTTTGATGGCTAGACCCCTCAATTAAGATATAATGCTCTTCAACTCTTGTTATGGACTTTGTTTTAAAATCTAGTTTGTCTGATATAAGTATGGCTACTCAAACTTTCTTTTGATGTCCAATAGCATGATAGATGGTTCTCCATCTCCTCACTTTCGATCTCCAGGTGTCCTCAGGTCTAAAATGAGTCTCTATAGTCAACATATAGATGGATCTTGGTTTTTCTTTTTTTTTTTTGATCCATTCTGATACCCTATGTCTTTTTTTTTAATTTTTAATGTTTTATTTATTTTTGAGAGAGAGAGAGAGAGAGAGAGGGTCAGAGAGAGAGGGAGATACAGTATCTGAAACAGGCTCCAGGCTCTGAGCTAGCCATCAACACAGAGCCCAATGCGGGGCTCGAACCCACAAATCATGTGATCATGACCTGAGCTGAAGTTGGCCACTTAACCGACTGAGCCACCCAGGCGCCCCAATACCCTATGTCTTTTTATTGTGTCATTTAGTCCATTTACAGAGTGATTGTTGAAGGAGATGGATTTACTGCCATTGTGTTATCTGCATGTTTCATGTTTGTGGTAGTGTCTCTGGTCCTTTGTAGGCTTTGCTGCTTTTCCACTCAGAGATTACCCCTTAGGCTGTCCAGCAGGGCTTGTTTAGTGATTGCAAACTCCTTCGGTTTTTGTTTGTCTGGGAAAGCCTTTATCTCTCCTCCTATTCTGAATGACAGCTTTGCTGGATAAAGGATTCTTGGCTGCAGACAGTTTTCCTATTCAGCACATTGAATATTTCCTGCCACTCCCATCTGGCCTGCCACATTTCAGTGGACAGGTCTGCTGCTAACCNATATATTAAATTTTAAGATTTCTTTTTTTAATTAACTATTTTTTAAATGTTCACTTATTTTAGAGAAAGAGAGAGTGAGCGAGAGAGGGAGAGAGCATGGGGCAGAGAGAGAGGGAGAAAGAAAATCCCAGGTAGGCTCCATGCCATCAGCTCAGAACCTGACACTAGACTCCAGCTCAAGAAGAGCGAGATCATGACCTAAGCAGATTTCAAGTGTCAGACACTTAACTTACTGAGATAGGGCCCCCAAAATTTTAATCATTTCTTGGTGTCACATTATTTTTATTTATTTTTTTAGTGTCACATTTTTNTTGCTGGATAAAGGATTCTTGGCTGCAGACAGTTTTCCTATTCAGCACATTGAATATTTCCTGCCACTCCCATCTGGCCTGCCACATTTCAGTGGACAGGTCTGCTGCTAACCTTATGTGTCTGCCCTTGTAGATTAAGGCCTCTTTGTCTCTAGATGCTTTCAGAATTCTCTCTTTATATTTGTGTTTTGCCAGTTTCACTATGATATGTCATTTTTGTTGATTTTGAAGGGAGTTCTCTGTGCCTCTTGCACTTGGATGCCTGTTTCCTTCCCCAGATTGGGAAAGTTATCAGCTATAATTTGTTCACATAAAACTTATGCCCTTTTCTCTCTCTTCTTCTTCTGGAACTCCTATGATATGGTTATTATTTCATTTCATGGAATCACTTAGGTCTCTAATTCCCCACTCATGGTCTGGTAATTTCCTTGCCCTCTTTTTTTCAGCTTCATCATTTCCCATAATTTTATCTTCTATTTCACCTATTCTCTCCTCTACCTCTTACATCCTTTCTGTCACTGCAACTAGGTTATTTTGCATCTCATTTACAGCATTTTTTAATTTGCCGTGATTATTTCATAGGCCTTTGATCTCTGTAACAATAGATTTCCTGGTGTCTCCTATACTTTTTTGAAGCCCAGCTATTAGTCTTATGACTGTTATTCTAAATTCTTGTTCAGATATATTGTTTATATATGTTTTGAGAAATTCTTTGACTTTCATTTTCATCCTGGAATTTCTTTTGAGGAGAAATCTTCTGTTTCATCATTTTGGCTAAGTTTCTGCCTCTTACATGTTTTAAAAGCTTGTTATGTGTCCTGCACCTGCGAATCCGACTATATTAGGAACAGGCCCTACACTGTCCAGGTCCTGGGACTTCAGGAAGTGTTTGGGGAGTGCGTTGTGTTCATTCTGTTGTTGTGGCTCTGGTTGCTTTATCTCCTTACTTGTACTGGTGGTTTGGAACTTCCACCAGGTGTGGTTTGATTTGACTGTTAAGTAACCCTGGAAAAAGGGTAAGGTTGGGTGGGGAGACCTTATACAAAGAGAAAAATGAAAAGGGTGGAAAAAAAAAAAGACCAGGCAGAGAATCAAAGAAAGTATGAGGCTTAATCCAGAGAGAGAGACAGAGAGCGAGGAAAATGAAGAAGGAGATACAGAAAAGGTGTAAAAGAAGGGAGTAAAAATGCCTGATTAAACAACCAGAACAGAGAAAGAGATAAAAATATATATTATATTTAAAATATGTAATTAATATTTATATATAAAATATGTTGATATAAATATTACATTATATTACTATTAATTGTATATTTAAAATATACATTTTTCTTTCTCTGTTCTGGTTTTATAATATAAAAATATTAATAT
>NW_027527386.1:275680-283990 GCF_008692635.1 Crocuta crocuta
AGAAACTACGAGCTTGATTCCAAAGGGGGAAAAAAGAGGAAGGTAGAAAGAAAAAGAAGGGAAAAAGGAAGGAAAGGAAAACAAAGAGGAAAAGAAAAAACAAACCGAAGCAGACTCACCTACAGCCCTGCAGCACAGCTGTCTGTGCCTGTGTGGACAGGTGTCTGTCTTGGTCACGGTCAGTCCCGCTCCAGCAGATAAGGTGTTACCAGGCATGGAGGGGTGGCGTTTGCTGTAAGTGGGTCCCGCCTCCACCGGGAGCCGTGTCCTGTTCCCTGAAGCCCCGCTGTGTTGGTATTGGGGAGAAATGGTGGCACCCCAGTCTCTCCTCTCCACCCCCCAACTGACTGTGTGAAACCACGCTGTTCAGACTGCCCGCGGGGTGGGGGCCCCTGCTCCACAGCCTCCCGAGCCTCCTAGGCCTCAGCGGAGATGCAAACCCTGATGTCTTAAAGGATTCCCCCTGCCCACCCCCGTTATAGCGTGGACCCAGTTCTGGGGTAGAGCCTTTCAGTCACCCTGCACACCTATTGCTGGGTGTTCCAAGTGTTCTGACCTCAGGACAGCTATGTTTGACGAACAAGGGAAATTCCGGTCCCTCTACTTCTCTGCCATCTTGACTCCTATCTATTTTTTAATATTTATTTATTTTTGAGAGAGGGCCAGCACATGCAAGCAGGGAAGGGGAAGAGAGAAGGAAAGGGACAGAGGATCCCAAACAGGCTCACACAGACAGCAGCAAGCCTGATGCAGGGTTCCAAATCACCAACCGTGAGATCATGACCTGAACAGTACTCGGACACTCAATGGACTGAGCCACCCAGGTGTCCCGTGTTGTATGATTTCTTTAGTCAGTTTGGGGTGAGACAGAGAGTTATTTGCACGTATGTATCTCACAGGCACTTTGATGGATTAATCCACAATATGGGTGGATTTAGGCTTCAGTGGATTTCACCTACTTTGTTACTAGGCAGACCGAGAGCCACGTTACAATCGCCCCTCGTGTTTTGAGGAAAGCCCAGACAGGGTTGAACCATAGTCTGGCCATACTTCATCTACTCGCTGATGGTGTCAGGCCTGCTCAAAAGGCCACCCCATCGCCAGGGGTCGCCAACAGGTCTGGGGAGTCTCATGAGCCACCTGTTTGCTTGGGAACCATAACCATCAGATGCAGCAGGCACGGAGCCTGGGAGCCACCATGCTCAGAGACTCACGCAAATGCTTTCATTCCTGTGAAAATCGGAGAAGGGGGAAATAATATAATGCAGCTTGGACTATTTTTGCCTTTATACTGACACCATTGCGAAGTGTCATTTTTAATAGTGTTTGGGGGGGGGAGAGCAATAAGGCAAACATGACTGTCCCCTCCCCATGCCATCATGGACTGTGGGTGTGTTTTGCTGGTGGGAACCCCTTCAGATGTGTAGAGATAAGTATCTCTGGGTTCAGTGGAGAAAGGGGTCTGCTCTAAACCCAGATTACCCACTCCTCACCCTGTGCCTCCCAGGTGAGTTGGATGAGGATATAATCCCAGAAGAGGAAATCATTTCCCGAAGCCAGTTCCCTGAGAGCTGGCTGTGGCGCATGGAGGAACTCAAAGAACCCGCGAAAGATGGGTAAGGCTGAGATACCCCCACTTCAATCCATCCCCCAGGCCAGCTCCTATAGCAGCCCCGGCTGGACCACTTCATTTGCATGTACCCCATGCCCCTCTTTTCTGGAATCACTGTGCAACCCCACAACCCAGTCTAGAAAAACATCAAGAGTCCATCTACTTCCATGTGCCCCGCCCCCACCCCCCTCCAACCTGCCCCTTGGGGCCCCTCCACACCAGCTCTTCCCCCACATCCCTGACACCTACCTCCTCCTGATGCCCCACTTCTCCCCCATCCAGAATCTCCACAAAGACCATAAATATATTTTTGAAAGACTCCATCACCACCTGGGAGATTCTGGCCGTGAGTCTGTCGAACACAAAAGGTAAGAAGTGGTGGTGACCCCATCCTTAGGGGGCAGGGACCCAGGGCCACTGGGCATTTTCTCATCCCATCCAGAGAGATCCCCTATGTCTTGGTGGCTGACACGCTGCTCCCAGGTGACAAGAGAGGGATCAGATCCTACTCTGTGGATGACAAGGCAGTGCTTTTTGTAAATAGATTTTCTTTTGAGAACACTTTTAGGTTCACAGCAAAATTGAGGGGAGAGTACGAGAGTTCCCACATACGTCCAGTCTGCCCACCCCCGACGTACACAGTCTCCCCCATGCTGACATGTACTATCAGCATCCGCACCAGCATGGTGCACTTGTTACCCTGACACGCCTGTCATCACCCCAAGTTCGTCATTGACATGAGGGTTCACTCTTAGCATCGCACGATCTATAGGTTTGGACACAGGTATAAGGACATGTATCTACCATTGTACTATCATACAGAATAATTTATAACAATAAACACCCTTAGGGGTGATATTGACAGGGTGATGGGTAACTTGATTAAGAAAATATAAAAGAAGCAAGATGAAATGTATGATTGGAACATTGATGTTCAGATTGTGAAACCTGGCAAAAAATAAAAAGGAATCCTGGGGGCTGGGGGTCCCTCACAGGAACTGGGGAGCCCTGGACTAATGGGGGTGTTCTTAGGCAGGACTGGAAGCAGGGTGAGGAGAGGGAGGCAGGAACTTAAGCCAGATGAATAATATGTTTATGGGATCATTTTGAAAACATCAATATGAATGCAAAAAAAATAAATCCATGATGAACAAAATATCTCCATTGTAAATAGAAGCCACTGGGGCGCCTTGGTGACTCAGTCAGTAAAGCATCCAACTTCGGCTCAGGTCATGATCTCATACTTCATGAGTTCAAGCCCCACGTTGGGCTCGGTGCTGACAGCTCAGAGCCTGGAGCCTGCTTCAGATTCTGTGTATCCCTCTCTCTCTGCCCCTCCCCTGTTTGCATTCTGTGTCTCCCTGTCTCTCAAAAATCAACTTAAAAAAAATGTAAAATTGAATAGCAGATAAGAAATGATAAATAGCCCCAATGAGTATAACAGACCTCCCAAGAATGATTAATAATAGCCATAGGTTAGGAAATAATAATTTTGTTCAAGCCTCTATTTGTCTTCACCTCTGAAAAATAAGCAAAATATATATATATATTAAATTTTAAGATTTCTTTTTTTAATTAACTATTTTTTAAATGTTCACTTATTTTAGAGAAAGAGAGAGTGAGCGAGAGAGGGAGAGAGCATGGGGCAGAGAGAGAGGGAGAAAGNGCATCAACCCTTTGCTTGAATATAACCTAGTAGCTGCTGAAATGCAAATTAGCCATTGCTTTTGTCATCATTTTCACTCCCTGTAGATCAGCACTGGCTGAAATGCAAATTAGCCATTGCTTTTGTCATCATTTTCACTCCCTGTAGATCAGCACTGTCCACCAGAAATATGATATAGCTGTTTGTCATTTTAAATCTTCTGGCAGCCCCATTGGAGGTGAAATCAATCTTATCATACGTTTTCTTTAACCAAATATCTCCAAACTATTATTCTTGCAACATGTGGTAAATATATTGAAAAAATATGCTAAAAAGTATGTTAAAAAACCACCATCACACTAAAGTAATGTTATAATAATCATTTATAATGTTTATAAATGATATAAAATATCATCTATTGATATTTAGGAGTGACCTATTAGTATCTCAAAATTATGAATGATACATTTTACTCCTGTTTGTACTAAGCCTTTGAAATCTAGCACATATTTTATATGTGCAGGCATCTCAAGGAGGGTGCTAACCTTTTTTTTATTTTTTTACGATTTCACTTTTATGTATAAGTCATCTCTTCACCCCACATGGGGCTCAAACTCATGAGCCCAAGATCAAGAGTCACACGCTCCACCGACTGAGCCAGTCAGTGGAAAGGTGCCCCTAGCCTTTCATTGGAAATATTTTTATCTGTATTTTAGGATTTGTAAAATGTACAATTGAAAAGGTAGATTGGCATATCCAATGTGTTCCAAACATATGTTAAAAAGTTTTCTGAGCTAGCCACATTCCAAGTGCCCAGGGACCAGAGAGAGTTCAGGCTACCATTTTGGAGAGCACAGGTATGGACCCTTCAAATATGCCTGAGCTCTTCCCCCCTGCACACCTACCTATGAATAAAACTACAAGAAGAAAATGGAAATCATACATCGCAGTGACTCCCAGCTGCCACTGCTATCGGTAATGTATCACCTTTACAATTGTTTAGCCCACGGGCTTCTACAAACACAGGCTGAGCTTGACACAGCTCCCACAGTCAGGGGTAAGCAGTGAGACCCTGTCCACCTCCTCCCCTTGACACTCCACTCCTGGGCAGGGATCTGCGTGGCTGACCCCTACGAGGTCACGGTGATGCAAGACTTCTTCATCGACCTGCGACTGCCGTACTCTGTGGTGCGCAATGAGCAAGTGGAGATCCGAGCTGTGCTCTACAATTATCAGGATGTGGGGGAGCTCAAGGTGGGTTCCCAGGGTGGCAGAGGTATGATGGAGAGCTTGGATGGTTGTGGGGGTCCATGCCCCTGATTGATACTCTCTCCCTGGCAGGTGAGGGTGGAAATGCTCTACAACCCAGCCTTCTGCAGCCTGGCCACTGCCAAGAAGCGCTACCAGCAGACTCTGACTATCCCAGCCAAGTCCTCAGTGGCTGTGCCTTTTGTCATCGTGCCTCTGAAGGTCGGTCTACATGAGGTGGAGGTCAAGGCTGCTGTCTACAATCGCTACATGATGGATGGTGTCAAAAAGACCTTGAGAGTTGTGGTGAGTCCTTGGGGCACCTGTAGTCCCTTGTCCTTCAGGAGAGGCTCCTGTGTCCCCATGCTGTCAACCCAGGCTGCAGACCCTGACCCTGAGACACCAGGGGTGTCCAGTGTCCAGCTTAGGAAATTCGGGAGTCCTGCAAGTTTGGAAACAAGGTCAGGATTAGGGTGAGTGAGTGAGGAACAGCTACGTTTCTACTCTTTCCTAGTGATGAACATTCTCAAAAATAATACGAGTTCAAGTAAGCAACAAAAATTAAAAAAAATAAAAGCTTCATATCATGCTTTATTTTGATACAATATTGTAAGGAATCAAAATTAATGCCAAATAATCCATGATGAACAAAAGATCAAAGTTTTATATATAGATGGTGCCACGTCAAACCATAATTGGAGCCTGAAGCTAAAGAAACAATGAAGACCCTGATCTACGTGTCTTTTTTTTAATGGTTATTAACATTGTTTAGTTGATAATTTTCCCCAAAAAAGTTAAAGTTGTTGAAAAAATATTCAAACATTGAAAATCAAATGCTTTAAAACGGGCAGTGTTATATTACAGTGACATGTCTTATTTATACCCAAATCATAATTTATTATAATTTTTCCTTCCTGACTTTAAAAAATCCAAACTCATATATATATATATTTTTTTTCACAAATAGTTTATTGTCAAATTGGTTTCCATATAACACCCAGTGCTCATCCCCACAAGTGCCCTCCTCCATGCCCATCTCCCCCCTCCCCCCCCCACATCCATCAGTCCTCAGTTTGTTTCTCAGCATTCAAGAGTCTCTCATGGTTTGCCTCTCTCCCTTTCCCCCACCATTTCCCCCCTTCTTCTCCCCCATGGTCCTCAGTTAAGTTCCTCCTAATCCTCCTATACGTGCAAACATAAGATATTTGTCCTTCTCTGCCTAACTTATTTCGCTAAGCATAACACCCCCAAGGTCCATTCATGTTGCTACACATGGTCAGATTACATCGTTTCTCATTGCCATGTAGTATTCCATCGTATAGATAAACCACATCTTCTTGATCCATTCGTCCGTTGATGGACACTTAGGCTCTTTCCATGTTTTAGCTATTGTTGAGAGTGCTGCTATGAACATTGGGGTACATGTGCTTCTATGCATCATCAAACTCATATTTTTTTAATATTTTAGGTTTTTTAAAAAAATGTGTTTTGGTTATTTATTTTTGAAGGAGACAGAAACAGAGTGTGAGGAGAGGAGAAGAAAAAGAGGGAGACAAAGAATCTGAAGCAAGATCCAGGCTCTGAGCTCTGAGCAGTCATCACAGAACCAGACATGAGGCTCAAACCATGAGATCATAACCTGAGCCGAAGTCAGTTGCTTAACCAACTGAGCTACCCAGGGGCCCCAAGATTTTATTTTTAAGTAATCTCTATACCCAATATGGGACTCAAACTCAACAACCCCAAGATCAGGGGTCACATGCTCTTCCACCGAGACAGACAGGTGCCCCTGAGAGGACAATCTTAATTATCCCTTTTATCGGGGGTCCCAATATGGCTCAGTGTGGCACCAATGGGAAGAAACCTGAGTATGGCGCTGGAGATGGCATGGCACACCCCAGAGCCTGTGTGTCCATAACTTCCCAACTCTGCACTCTCTCATGCTGAAAGCTTGAAATCTGCCATAGCAGGGATATTCACAGGGCGAGAAATGCCAGTGATTCAAATCAGGTTCTTTTCTTCCTGGAGAGCTGATGTCAAATATTTACCAGCATGCCATGGAGGAGACTCGGTCTCCAAAGGAAAATGTTTGCATTAATATCACACTAAAGGAGAATGGGTGATGGAAAGGCATAAACGGCAGCAGTCCACCATGGAAGGAGAGCTTAGGTTGGGACATTGATACTGAGATAGCCCCTAGTTTAGGTGAGCACTTACTATGTGTGAGGCATTGTACTCAGTACTTTATGCACATTCTTTTATTTTACAGACTTTTAAGAATCTGGGCAGGGCGGGGGGTAGTTAAACTGACTCACATCACAGAGCTAGGATGGGCGATGCCATTGTGCCCATACCCTGCTGACCAGCTGTGTCTATTCTTTTACTCACCTGACCTCCACCTCCCCCATCCCATCCCAACACTGTTCAGCCGGAAGGAATCAGAGTCACCAAAACTGTGGCTGTTCAGACACTGGATCCACAAAACAAGGGCCACAGTGAGTCATCCACAGCAGGAGGGTTGAGACCCGGGCGTGGGGTGGGGGTGAGGGGGGCCTTGTGGGGAAGGATGGTGTCATGGGTCTCTCGCATTCCACTGGCAGACGGAGTACAGCGAGAGGAGATCCACGCTGCCGACCTCAGTGACCAAGTCCCAGACACAGATTCGGAGACCAAGATCCTTCTGCAAGGTGTGCCCCCCGCCCCTCACCCAGGAAGGCACGGCCCTGGAGAAGGGGACTAGCTCCTCCCAATTCTAGGCATATTTACTACTGTACCTCCCCTGCCGCCACTACAACTAGGGCAGCCAGCCCCCTCCTTGATCTGTTTTATCGAAGGCTCCAGGCACTATTTAGTTCAGCAAACAGTTTTTGCTGAGAGAGAAGTTTAAGTGAGAAACAGTATAGTTCAAGAGCAGGAAATTCGGGAACTCATTGCCTGGGTTGGAAGACTGGAGCAAGAAGGGAAAAGAAGTTCCTGGAAAGGCAATGTGACCTGGAAGCTGTAAGGTTCTGGGGAGAGACCCTTGGTTTGTCATCTGTGATGGGTGAATAATAGTACCTATGTCTAAGGGGCGTTGAGAGGATTACATGAGATACTGTATGCTGTTCTCTAGAACAGCGCCTGGCAATAGCCTGAAGTATGATCAACGTATTCGTGAGGATTGTTTCTGGAATTCATTCGCTGCTAGTGTAACAAGAGCCTAGGGGCCAGAGTTCTGTGAAGCATAAGACCCCCTTTCCTACTAAGGTAGACACACTGCCCTATCTCCCCTCCCCGCCCCGCCTCTTACACTCAACGTGATGCTCCCCTTCCATCACATCCCCTCAGCCCCCAACTGCCCCTCTTTGGCACTGGTTGCTTGGAGCGCGGGGTCGCTGGGGACAGCCGTGACCCTCCTCACCCCACCCCACGGTGGGTCAGTTGCTTGAGTGCGGTCTTCCCTCCTGGTGGCAGGGACCCCGGTGGCTCAGTTGGCAGAGGATGCCATTGACCCGGAACGGCTGAAGCACCTCATCGTGACCCCATCGGGCTGCGGGGAGCAGAACATGATAGGAATGACACCCACCGTCATCGCCGTGCATTACCTGGACCAAACTGGGCAGTGGGAGAAGTTCGGCCTGGAGAAGAGGCAGGAATCCTTGAAGCTCATCGAAAAGGGTGCGCCCACGTGGGAGAGCCGCCCCGCTCGCGCAACCTCCCAGAGCAGGGTCCTCCCTGAGCCCAGGCCCCTATCCAGGCCACGCCCTTCCCCTAAGCTCCTCCCCTTTCTGGACCCCTCTTCTCAAAGACCTCCCCCTACTTTGCC